>NW_025745733.1:275000-320000 GCF_021184085.1 Oncorhynchus gorbuscha | reverse complement strand
AGGAGGAGGGGGTTAGTGTGCGTGTGTGTGTGTGTGTGTGTGTGTGTGTGTGTGTGTGTGTGTGTGTGTGTGTGTGTGTGTGTGTGTGTGTGTGTGTGTGTGTGTGTGTGTGTGTGTGCTTGCGTGCGTGCGTGTGCGTGTGTGTGTGACAGATCTATTTTACAGCTGGGTTATATGTACAGTGCTACACCAGCTCAGCAGCCTTGTGGTTAGAGTGTCACCCTGAGATTGGAAGGTTGGGAGTTAGATTCCCCGCTAAGTCATCCCGAAGTCTGTGAAAATGGGACCTCTCCGCTTGGCCCTCAGCATTGAGGAGGTAGAATGTATCTGGGTCTTTGTGACAGACTAGCGTCCCGGTGGCTTTTACATCAAGCTGCATCACGCTGCAGAAACAGGAGAGGCTCCTGGCTGGGACAAGACAAGGCTCCTGGCTGGGACAAGACAAGGCTCCTGGCAGGGACAATGCTCCTGGCTGGGACAAGACAAAGCTCCTGGCTGGGACTAGACAAGGCTCCTGGCTGGGACAAGACAAGGCTCCTGCTCCTATGAGGCTCCTGGCTGGGACAAGACAAGGCTCCTGGCTGGGACAAGACAAGGCTCCTGGCAGGGACAAGACAAGGCTCCTGGCTGGGACAAGACAAGGCTCCTGCACCTATGAGGCTCCTGGCTGGGACAAGACAAGGCTCCTGTCTGGGACAAGACAAGGCTCCTGGCTGGGACAAGACAAGGCTCCTGTCTGGGACAAGACAAGGCTCCTGGCTGGGACAAGACAAGGCACCTGGCTGGGACAAGACAAGGCTCCTGACTGGGACTAGACAAGGCTCCAGCTCCTATGAGGCTCCTGGCTGGGACAAGACACGGCTCCTGGCTGGGACAAAACAAGGCTCCTGCTCCTATGAGGCTCCTGGCTGGGACAAGACAAGGCTCCTGGCTGGGACAAGACAAGACTCCTGGCCGGGACAAGACAAGGCTCCTACCCCTATGAGGCTCCTGGCTGGGACAAGACAAGGCTCCTGCTCCAAGGAGGCTCCTGGCTGGGACAAGACAAGGCTCCTGGCTGGGACAAGACAAGGCTCCTGCTCCTATGAGGCTCCTGGCTGGGACTAGACAAGGCTCCTGTCTGGGACAAGACAAGGCTCCTGGCTGGGACAAGACAAGGCTCCTGCTCCTATGAGGCTCCTGGCTGGGACAAGACAAGGCTCCTGCTCCTATGAGGCTCCTGTCTGGGACAAGACAAGGCTCCTGGCTGGGACAAGAAAAGGATCCTTCTCCTATGAGGCTCCTGGCTGGGACAAGACAAGGCTCCTGGCTGGGACAAGACAAGGCTCCTGGCTGGGACTAGACAAGGCTCCTGCTCCTATGAGGCTCCTGGCTGGGACAAGACAAGGCTCCTGGCTGGGACTAGACAAGGCTCCTTCTCCTATGAGGCTCCTGGCTGGGACAAGACAAGGCTCCTGGCTGGGACAAGACAAGGCTCCTGCTCCTATGAGGCTCCTGGCTGGGACAAGACAAGGCTCCTGGCTGGGACAAGACAATGCTCCTGGCTGGGACAAGACAAGGCTCCTGGCTGGGACTAGACAAGGCTCCTGGCTGGGACAAGACAAGGCTCCTGCTCCTATGAGGCTCCTGTCTGGGACAAGACAAGGCTCCTGGCTGGGACAAGACAAGGCTCCTGCTCCTATGAGGCTCCTGTCTGGGACAAGACAAGGCTCCTGCTCCTATGAGGCTCCTGTCTGGGACAAGACAAGGCTCCTGCTCCTATGAGGCTCCTGGCTGGGACAAGACAAGGCTCCTGGCTGGGACAAGACAAGGCTCCTTACTTGGAAATACACCAACACACAGGCAGAGTGCAGACAGTTAACACAGTCTGTTGTTTAGTTCTAGACATGACACACACTCACAAACACACACAGACACACAAACACACACACAGACAGACACACACACAGACACACACAAACACAGACACACACACAGACAGACACACACACAGACACACACAAACACAGACACACACACACAGACAGACACACACACAAACACACACACGGACACACACACACACAGACAGACACGTAGGCACACACACATAGTTTTGTGATCAGAACATGAACCGACTCTCCCGCATATTTGTGTCTCAAGAGTGACAGTAGGATATCTCAAAACTGTCTGGGATGTTAGATCCCTGTTTCAAAGACAGGGGAAGAGAGAGAGACAGAGAGCAAGAGACAGAGAGAGAGAGAGAGAGAGAGGAGAGACAGAGAGACAGAGAGAGAGACAGAGAGACAGAGATAGTTAGAGAGTTAGAAAAGGGACAGAGAGAGAGACAGATAAGAGAAAGGGACAGAGAGAGAGACAGAGAGTAAGAGAAAGGGACAGAGAGAGAGAGAGAGTTAGTGAAAGGGACAGAGAGAGACAGAGAGTTAGTGAAAGGGACAGAGAGAGACAGAGAGTTAGTGAAAGGGACAGAGAGAGACAGAGAGCTAGAGAAAGGGACAGAGAGAGAGACATAGAGTTAGAGAAAGGGACAGAGAGAGAGACAGAGAGTTAGAGAAAGGGACAGAGAGAGAGACAGAGAGTTAGAGCAAGGGACAGAGAGAGAGACAGAGAGTTAGAGAAAGGGACAGAGAGAGACAGAGAGAGACACAGAGTTAGAGAAATGGACAGAGAGAGACAGAGAGTTAGAGAAAGGGACAGAGAGAGAGACAGAGAGTTAGAGAAAGGGACAGAGAGACAGAGAGAGACAGAGTTAGAGAAAGAGTCCCCTAAGCAAGCTGGTCCTGGGGCTCTGTTCACAAACACAAACACCCCACAGAGCCCCAGGACAGCAGCACAATTAGACCCAACCAAATCATGAGAAAACAAAAAGATTATTACTTGACACATTGGAAAGAATTAACAAAAAAACAGAGCAAACTAGAATGCTATTTGGCCCTACACAGAGAGTACACAGCGGCAGAATACCTGACCACTGTGACTGACCCAAAATTAAGGAAAGCTTTGACTATGTACAGACTCAGTGAGCATAGCCTTGCTATTGAGAAAGGCCGCCGTAGGCAGACATGGCTCTCAAGAGAAGACAGGCTATGTGCTCACTGCCCACAAAATGAGGTGGAAACTGAGCTGCACTTCCTAACCTCCTGCCCAATGTATGACCATATTAGAGAGACATATTTCCCTCAGATTACACAGATCCACAAAGAATTTGAAAACAAATCCACTTTTGATAAACTCCCATATCTACTGGGTGAAATTCCACAGTGTGACATCACAGCAGCAAGATTTGTGACCTGTTGCCACGAGAAAAGGGCAACCAGTGAAGAACAAACACCATTGTAAATACAACCCTTATTTATGCTTGTTTATTTTATCTTGTGTCCTTTACCATTTGTACATTGTTAAAACACTGTATATATATAATATGACATTTGTAATGTCTTTATTGTTTTGAAACTTCTGTATGTGTAATGTTTACTGTTCATTTTTTTGTTTATTTCACTTTATATATTATCTACTTCACTTGCTTTGGCAATGTTAACACATGTTTCCCATGCCAATAAAGCCCTAGAATTAAATTGAATAGATCTACTCTGTGTTTTGAGATGTGTTTTGAGTTGATACTCAGTAATAGATCTACTCTGTGTTATGAGTTGATACTAATAGATCTACTCTGTGTTATGAGTTGATACTAATAGATCTACTCTGTGTTATGAGATGATACTCAGTAATAGATCTACTCTGTGTTATGAGTTGATAGTCAGTAATAGATCTACTCTGTGTTATGAGTTGATAGTCAGTAATATATCTACTCTGTGTTATGAGTTGATAGTCAGTAATAGATCTACTCTGTGTTATGAGTTGATAGTCAGTAATATATCTACTCTGTGTTATGAGTTGATAGTCAGTAATAGATCTACTCTGTGTTATGAGTTGATAGTCAGTAATAGATCTACTCTGTGTTATGAGTTGATAGTCAGTAATAGATCTACTCTGTGTTATGAGTTGATAGTCAGTAATAGATCTACTCTGTGTTATGAGTTGATAGTCAGTAATATATCTACTCTGTGTTATGAGTTGATAGTCAGTAATAGATCTACTCTGTGTTATGAGTTGATAGTCAGTAATAGATCTACTCTGTGTTATGAGTTGATAGTCAGTAATAGATCTACTCTGTGTTATGAGTTGATAGTCAGTAATAGATCTACTCTGTGTTATGAGTTGATAGTCAGTAATAGATCTACTCTGTGTTATGAGTTGATACTCAGTAATATATCTACTCTGTGTTATGAGTTGATAGTCAGTAATAGATCTACTCTGTGTTATGAGTTGATAGTCAGTAATAGATCTACTCTGTGTTATGAGTTGATAGTCAGTAATAGATCTACTCTGTGTTATGAGTTGATAGTCAGTAATAGATCTACTCTGTGTTATGAGTTGATAGTCAGTAATAGATCTACTCTGTGTTATGAGTTGATAGTCAGTAATAGATCTACTCTGTGTTATGAGTTGATAGTCAGTAATAGATCTACTCTGTGTTATGAGTTGATACTCAGTAATAGATCTACTCTGTGTTATGAGTTGATACTCAGTAATAGATCTACTCTGTGTTATGAGTTGATAGTCAGTAATAGATCTACTCTGTGTTATGAGTTGATAGTCAGTAATAGATCTACTCTGTGTTATGAATTGATAGTCAGTAATAGATCTACTCTGTGTTTGAGATGTGTTATGAGTTGATAGTCAGTAATAGATCTACTCTGTGTTATGAGTTGATAGTCAGTAATAGATCTACTCTGTGTTATGAGTTGATACTCAGTAATAGATCTACTCTGTGTTATGAATTGATAGTCAGTAATAGATCTACTCTGTGTTTGAGATGTGTTATGAGTTGATAGTCAGTAATAGATCTACTCTGTGTTATGAGTTGATAGTCAGTAATAGATCTACTCTGTGTTTTGAGTTGATACTCAGTAATAGATCTACTCTGTGTTATGAGTTGATAGTCAGTAATAGATCTACTCTGTGTTTTGAGTTGATACTCAGTAATAGATCTACTCTGTGTTATGAGTTGATACTCAGTAATAGATCTACTCTGTGTTATGAGTTGATACTCAGTAATAGATCTACTCTGTGTTATGAGTTGATAGTCAGTAATAGATCTACTCTGTGTTATGAGTTGATACTAATAGATCTACTCTGTGTTATGAGTTGATAGTCAGTAATAGATCTACTCTGTGTTATGAGTTGATACTAATAGATCTACTCTGTGTTATGAGTTGATAGTCAGTAATATATCTACTCTGTGTTATGAGTTGATACTAATAGATCTACTCTGTGTTATGAGTTGATAGTCAGTAATATATCTACTCTGTGTTATGAGTTGATACTAATAGATCTACTCTGTGTTATGAGTTGATAGTCAGTAATAGATCTACTCTGTGTTATGAGTTGATAGTCAGTAATAGATCTACTCTGTGTTATGAGTTGATAGTCAGTAATAGATCTACTCTGTGTTATGAGTTGATAGTCAGTAATAGATCTACTCTGTGTTATGAGTTGATAGTCAGTAATAGATCTACTCTGTGTTATGAGTTGATACTCAGTAATAGATCTACTCTGTGTTATGAGTTGATAGTCAGTAATAGATCTACTCTGTGTTATGAGTTGATAGTCAGTAATAGATCTACTCTGTGTTATGAGTTGATAGTCAGTAATAGATCTACTCTGTGTTATGAGTTGATAGTCAGTAATAGATCTACTCTGTGTTATGAGTTGATAGTCAGTAATAGATCTACTCTGTGTTATGAGTTGATAGTCAGTAATAGATCTACTCTGTGTTATGAGTTGATAGTCAGTAATAGATCTACTCTGTGTTATGAGTTGATACTCAGTAATAGATCTACTCTGTGTTATGAGTTGATACTCAGTAATAGATCTACTCTGTGTTATGAGTTGATAGTCAGTAATAGATCTACTCTGTGTTATGAGTTGATAGTCAGTAATAGATCTACTCTGTGTTATGAATTGATAGTCAGTAATAGATCTACTCTGTGTTTGAGATGTGTTATGAGTTGATAGTCAGTAATAGATCTACTCTGTGTTATGAGTTGATAGTCAGTAATAGATCTACTCTGTGTTATGAGTTGATACTCAGTAATAGATCTACTCTGTGTTTGAGATGTGTTATGAGTTGATAGTCAGTAATAGATCTACTCTGTGTTATGAGTTAATAGTCAGTAATAGATCTACTCTGTGTTTTGAGTTGATACTCAGTAATAGATCTACTCTGTGTTATGAGTTGATACTCAGTAATAGATCTACTCTGTGTTATGAGTTGATACTCAGTAATAGATCTACTCTGTGTTATGAGTTGATACTCAGTAATAGATCTACTCTGTGTTATGAGTTGATAGTCAGTAATAGATCTACTCTGTGTTATGAGTTGATAGTCAGTAATAGATCTACTCTGTGTTATGAATTGATAGTCAGTAATAGATCTACTCTGTGTTTGAGATGTGTTATGAGTTGATAGTCAGTAATAGATCTACTCTGTGTTATGAGTTGATAGTCAGTAATAGATCTACTCTGTGTTATGAGTTGATACTCAGTAATAGATCTACTCTGTGTTTGAGATGTGTTATGAGTTGATAGTCAGTAATAGATCTACTCTGTGTTATGAGTTAATAGTCAGTAATAGATCTACTCTGTGATTTGAGTTGATACTCAGTAATAGATCTACTCTGTGTTATGAGTTGATACTCAGTAATAGATCTACTCTGTGTTATGAGTTGATACTCAGTAATAGATCTACTCTGTGTTTTGAGTTGATAGGCAGTAATAGATCTACTCTGTGTTATGAGTTGATACTCAGTAATAGATCTACTCTGTGTTATGAGTTGATAGTCAGTAATAGATCTACTCTGTGTTATGAGTTGATAGTCAGTAATAGATCTACTCTGTGTTTTGAGTTGATACTCAGTAATAGATCTACTCTGTGTTATGAGTTGATACTCAGTAATAGATCTACTCTGTGTTATGAGTTGATAGTCAGTAATAGATCTACTCTGTGTTATGAGTTGATAGTCAGTAATAGATCTACTCTGTGTTATGAGTTGATACTCAGTAATAGATCTACTCTGTGTGTTGAGATGTGTTATGAGTTGATAGTCAGTAATAGATCTACTCTGTGGTATGAGTTGATACTCAGTAATAGATCTACTCTGTGTTATGAGTTGATAGTCAGTAATATATCTACTCTGTGTTATGAGTTGATAGTCAGTAATAGATCTACTCTGTGTTATGAGTTGATACTCAGTAATAGATCTACTCTGTGTTATGAGTTGATACTAATAGATCTACTCTGTGTTATGAGTTGATAGTCAGTAATAGATCTACTCTGTGTTATGAGTTGATAGTCAGTAATAGATCTACTCTGTGTTATGAGTTGATACTCAGTAATAGATCTACTCTGTGTTATGAGTTGATAGTCAGTAATAGATCTACTCTGTGATATGAGTTGATAGTCAGTAATAGATCTACTCTGTGTTATGAGTTGATAGTCAGTAATAGATCTACTCTGTGTTATGAGTTGATAGTCAGTAATAGATCTACTCTGTGTTATGAGTTGACACTCAGTAATAGATCTACTCTGTGTTATGAGTTGATACTCAGTAATAGATCTACTCTGTGTTATGAGTTGATACTCAGTAATAGATCTACTCTGTGTTATGAGTTGATAGTCAGTAATAGATCTACTCTGTGTTATGAGTTGATAGTCAGTAATAGATCTACTCTGTGTTATGAGTTGATACTCAGTAATAGATCTACTCTGTGTTATGAGTTGATAGTCAGTAATAGATCTACTCTGTGTTATGAGTTGATAGTCAGTAATAGATCTACTCTGTGTTATGAGTTGATAGTCAGTAATAGATCTACTCTGTGTTATGAGTTGATACTCAGTAATAGATCTAGTCTGTGTTTGAGATGTGTTATGAGTTGATAGTCAGTAATAGATCTACTCTGTGTTATGAGTTGATAGTCAGTAATAGATCTACTCTGTGTTTTGAGTTGATACTCAGTAATAGATCTACTCTGTGTTATGAGTTGATACTCAGTAATAGATCTACTCTGTGTTATGAGTTGATACTCAGTAATAGATCTACTCTGTGTTATGAGTTGATAGTCAGTAATAGATCTACTCTGTGTTATGAGTTGATAGTCAGTAATAGATCTACTCTGTGATTTGAGTTGATACTCAGTAATAGATCTACTCTGTGTTATGAGTTGATACTCAGTAATAGATCTACTCTGTGTTATGAGTTGATAGTCAGTAATAGATCTACTCTGTGTTATGAGTTGATAGTCAGTAATAGATCTACTCTGTGTTATGAGTTGATACTCAGTAATAGATCTACTCTGTGTGTTGAGATGTGTTATGAGTTGATAGTCAGTAATAGATCTACTCTGTGTTATGAGTTGATACTCAGTAATAGATCTACTCTGTGTTATGAGTTGATAGTCAGTAATATATCTACTCTGTGTTATGAGTTGATAGTCAGTAATAGATCTACTCTGTGTTATGAGTTGATACTCAGTAATAGATCTACTCTGTGTTATGAGTTGATACTAATAGATCTACTCTGTGTTATGAGTTGATAGTCAGTAATAGATCTACTCTGTGTTATGAGTTGATAGTCAGTAATAGATCTACTCTGTGTTATGAGTTGATACTCAGTAATAGATCTACTCTGTGTTATGAGTTGATAGTCAGTAATAGATCTACTCTGTGATATGAGTTGATAGTCAGTAATAGATCTACTCTGTGTTATGAGTTGATAGTCAGTAATAGATCTACTCTGTGTTATGAGTTGATAGTCAGTAATAGATCTACTCTGTGTTATGAGTTGACACTCAGTAATAGATCTACTTTGTGTTATGAGTTGATACTCAGTAATAGATCTACTCTGTGTTATGAGTTGATACTCAGTAATAGATCTACTCTGTGTTATGAGTTGATAGTCAGTAATAGATCTACTCTGTGTTATGAGTTGATAGTCAGTAATAGATCTACTCTGTGTTATGAGTTGATACTCAGTAATAGATCTACTCTGTGTTATGAGTTGATAGTCAGTAATAGATCTACTCTGTGTTATGAGTTGATAGTCAGTAATAGATCTACTCTGTGTTATGAGTTGATAGTCAGTAATAGATCTACTCTGTGTTATGAGTTGATACTCAGTAATAGATCTACTCTGTGTTTGAGATGTGTTATGAGTTGATAGTCAGTAATAGATCTACTCTGTGTTATGAGTTGATAGTCAGTAATAGATCTACTCTGTGTTTTGAGTTGATACTCAGTAATAGATCTACTCTGTGTTATGAGTTGATACTCAGTAATAGATCTACTCTGTGTTATGAGTTGATACTCAGTAATAGATCTACTCTGTGTTTTGAGTTGATAGGCAGTAATAGATCTACTCTGTGTTATGAGTTGATACTCAGTAATAGATATACTCTGTGTTATGAGTTGATAGTCAGTAATAGATCTACTCTGTGTTATGAGTTGATAGTCAGTAATAGATCTACTCTGTGTTTTGAGTTGATACTCAGTAATAGATCTACTCTGTGTTATGAGTTGATACTCAGTAATAGATCTACTCTGTGTTATGAGTTGATAGTCAGTAATAGATCTACTCTGTGTTATGAGTTGATAGTCAGTAATAGATCTACTCTGTGTTATGAGTTGATACTCAGTAATAGATCTACTCTGTGTGTTGAGATGTGTTATGAGTTGATAGTCAGTAATAGATCTACTCTGTGTTATGAGTTGATACTCAGTAATAGATCTACTCTGTGTTATGAGTTGATAGTCAGTAATATATCTACTCTGTGTTATGAGTTGATAGTCAGTAATAGATCTACTCTGTGTTATGAGTTGATACTCAGTAATAGATCTACTCTGTGTTATGAGTTGATACTAATAGATCTACTCTGTGTTATGAGTTGATAGTCAGTAATAGATCTACTCTGTGTTATGAGTTGATAGTCAGTAATAGATCTACTCTGTGTTATGAGTTGATACTCAGTAATAGATCTACTCTGTGTTATGAGTTGATAGTCAGTAATAGATCTACTCTGTGTTATGAGTTGATAGTCAGTAATAGATCTACTCTGTGTTATGAGTTGATAGTCAGTAATAGATCTACTCTGTGTTATGAGTTGACACTCAGTAATAGATCTACTCTGTGTTATGAGTTGATACTCAGTAATAGATCTACTCTGTGTTATGAGTTGATACTCAGTAATAGATCTACTCTGTGTTATGAGTTGATAGTCAGTAATAGATCTACTCTGTGTTATGAGTTGATAGTCAGTAATAGATCTACTCTGTGTTATGAGTTGATAGTCAGTAATAGATCTACTCTGTGTTATGAGTTGATACTCAGTAATAGATCTACTCTGTGTTATGAGTTGATACTCAGTAATAGATCTACTCTGTGTGTTGAGATGTGTTATGAGTTGATAGTCAGTAATAGATCTACTCTGTGTTATGAGTTGATACTCAGTAATAGATCTACTCTGTGTTATGAGTTGATAGTCAGTAATATATCTACTCTGTGTTATGAGTTGATAGTCAGTAATAGATCTACTCTGTGTTATGAGTTGATACTCAGTAATAGATCTACTCTGTGTTATGAGTTGATACTAATAGATCTACTCTGTGTTATGAGTTGATAGTCAGTAATAGATCTACTCTGTGTTATGAGTTGATAGTCAGTAATAGATCTACTCTGTGTTATGAGTTGATAGTCAGTAATAGATCTACTCTGTGTTATGAGTTGATAGTCAGTAATAGATCTACTCTGTGTTATGAGTTGATAGTCAGTAATAGATCTACTCTGTGTTATGAGTTGATAGTCAGTAATAGATCTACTCTGTGTTATGAGTTGACACTCAGTAATAGATCTACTCTGTGTTATGAGTTGATACTCAGTAATAGATCTACTCTGTGTTATGAGTTGATACTCAGTAATAGATCTACTCTGTGTTATGAGTTGATAGTCAGTAATAGATCTACTCTGTGTTATGAGTTGATAGTCAGTAATAGATCTACTCTGTGTTATGAGTTGATAGTCAGTAATATATCTACTCTGTGTTATGAGTTGATAGTCAGTAATAGATCTACTCTGTGTTATGAGTTGATACTCAGTAATAGATCTACTCTGTGTTATGAGTTGATACTCAGTAATAGATCTACTCTGTGTTTGAGATGTGTTATGAGTTGATAGTCAGTAATAGATCTACTCTGTGTTATGAGTTGATACTCAGTAATAGATCTACTCTGTGTTATGAGTTGATACTCAGTAATAGATCTACTCTGTGTTATGAGTTGATACTCAGTAATAGATCTACTCTGTGTTTGAGATGTGTTATGAGTTGATAGTCAGTAATAGATCTACTCTGTGTTATGAGTTGATAGTCAGTAATAGATCTACTCTGTGTTATGAGTTGATACTCAGTAATAGATCTACTCTGTATTATGAGTTGATACTCAGTAATAGATCTACTCTGTGTTATGAGTTGATACTCAGTAATAGATCTACTCTGTGTTATGAGTTGATACTCAGTAATAGATCTACTCTGTGTTATGAGTTGATAGGCAGTAATAGATCTACTCTGTGTTATGAGTTGATAGTCAGTAATAGATCTACTCTGTGTTATGAGTTGATAGTCAGTAATAGATCTACTCTGTGTTATGAGTTGATAGTCAGTAATAGATCTACTCTGTGTTATGAGTTGATAGTCAGTAATAGATCTACTCTGTGTTATGAGTTGATAGTCAGTAATAGATCTACTCTGTGTTATGAGTTGATAGTCAGTAATAGATCTACTCTGTGTTATGAGTTGATACTCAGTAATAGATCTACTCTGTGTTATGAGTTGATACTCAGTAATAGATCTACTCTGTGTTTTGAGATGATACTCAGTAATAGATCTACTCTATGTTTTGAGTTGATAGTCAGTAATAGATCTACTCTGTGTTATGAGTTGATACTCAGTAATAGATCTACTCTGTGTTATGAGTTGATAGTCAGTAATAGATCTACTCTGTGTTATGAGTTGATAGTCAGTAATAGATCTACTCTGTGTTATGAGTTGATAGTCAGTAATAGATCTACTCTGTGTTATGAGTTGATACTCAGTAATAGATCTACTCTGTGTTATGAGTTGATACTCAGTAATAGATCTACTCTGTGTGTTGAGATGTGTTATGAGTTGATAGTCAGTAATAGATCTACTCTGTGTTATGAGTTGATACTCAGTAATAGATCTACTCTGTGTTATGAGTTGATAGTCAGTAATATATCTACTCTGTGTTATGAGTTGATAGTCAGTAATAGATCTACTCTGTGTTATGAGTTGATACTCAGTAATAGATCTACTCTGTGTTATGAGTTGATACTAATAGATCTACTCTGTGTTATGAGTTGATAGTCAGTAATAGATCTACTCTGTGTTATGAGTTGATAGTCAGTAATAGATCTACTCTGTGTTATGAGTTGATAGTCAGTAATAGATCTACTCTGTGTTATGAGTTGATAGTCAGTAATAGATCTACTCTGTGTTATGAGTTGATAGTCAGTAATAGATCTACTCTGTGTTATGAGTTGATAGTCAGTAATAGATCTACTCTGTGTTATGAGTTGACACTCAGTAATAGATCTACTCTGTGTTATGAGTTGATACTCAGTAATAGATCTACTCTGTGTTATGAGTTGATACTCAGTAATAGATCTACTCTGTGTTATGAGTTGATAGTCAGTAATAGATCTACTCTGTGTTATGAGTTGATAGTCAGTAATAGATCTACTCTGTGTTATGAGTTGATAGTCAGTAATATATCTACTCTGTGTTATGAGTTGATAGTCAGTAATAGATCTACTCTGTGTTATGAGTTGATACTCAGTAATAGATCTACTCTGTGTTATGAGTTGATACTCAGTAATAGATCTACTCTGTGTTTGAGATGTGTTATGAGTTGATAGTCAGTAATAGATCTACTCTGTGTTATGAGTTGATACTCAGTAATAGATCTACTCTGTGTTATGAGTTGATACTCAGTAATAGATCTACTCTGTGTTATGAGTTGATACTCAGTAATAGATCTACTCTGTGTTTGAGATGTGTTATGAGTTGATAGTCAGTAATAGATCTACTCTGTGTTATGAGTTGATAGTCAGTAATAGATCTACTCTGTGTTATGAGTTGATACTCAGTAATAGATCTACTCTGTATTATGAGTTGATACTCAGTAATAGATCTACTCTGTGTTATGAGTTGATACTCAGTAATAGATCTACTCTGTGTTATGAGTTGATACTCAGTAATAGATCTACTCTGTGTTATGAGTTGATAGGCAGTAATAGATCTACTCTGTGTTATGAGTTGATAGTCAGTAATAGATCTACTCTGTGTTATGAGTTGATAGTCAGTAATAGATCTACTCTGTGTTATGAGTTGATAGTCAGTAATAGATCTACTCTGTGTTATGAGTTGATAGTCAGTAATAGATCTACTCTGTGTTATGAGTTGATACTCAGTAATAGATCTACTCTGTGTTATGAGTTGATACTCAGTAATAGATCTACTCTGTGTTTTGAGATGATACTCAGTAATAGATCTACTCTATGTTTTGAGTTGATAGTCAGTAATAGATCTACTCTGTGTTATGAGTTGATACTCAGTAATAGATCTACTCTGTGTTTTGAGATGATACTCAGTAATAGATCTACTCTGTGTTTTGAGTTGATAGTCAGTAATAGATCTACTCTGTGTTATGAGTTGATACTCAGTAATAGATCTACTCTGTGTTATGAGTTGATAGTCAGTAATAGATCTACTCTGTGTTTTGAGATGTGTTATGAGTTGATACTCAGTAATAGATCTACTCTATGTTTTGAGTTGATAGTCAGTAATAGATCTACTCTGTGTTATGAGTTGATACTCAGTAATAGATCTACTCTGTGTTATGAGATGTGTTATGAGTTGATAGTCAGTAATAGATCTACTCTGTGTTATGAGTTGATACTAATAGATCTACTCTGTGTTTTGAGTTGATAGTCAGTAATAGATCTACTCTGTGTTATGAGTTGATACTCAGTAATAGATCTACTCTGTGTTATGAGTTGATAGTCAGTAATAGATCTACTCTGTGTTATGAGTTGATACTCAGTAATATATCTACTCTGTGTTTTGAGTTGATACTCAGTAATATATCTACTCTGTGTTTTGAGATGTGTTTTGAGTTGATAGTCAGTAATATATCTACTCTGTGTTATGAGTTGATAGTCAGTAATAGATCTACTCTGTGTTATGAGTTGATAGTCAGTAATAGATCTACTCTGTGTTATGAGTTGATACTCAGTAATAGATCTACTCTGTGTTTGAGTTGATACTCAGTAATAGATCTACTCTGTGTTATGAGTTGATACTCAGTAATAGATCTACTCTGTGTTATGAGTTGATAGTCAGTAATAGATCTACTCTGTGTTATGAGTTGATAGTCAGTAATAGATCTACTCTGTGTTATGAGTTGATAGTCAGTAATAGATCTACTCTGTGTTATGAGTTGATACTCAGTAATAGATCTACTCTGTGTTATGAGTTGATAGTCAGTAATAGATCTACTCTGTGTTATGAGTTGATAGTCAGTAATAGATCTACTCTGTGTTATGAGTTGATACTCAGTAATAGATCTACTCTGTGTTATGAGTTGATAGTCAGTAATAGATCTACTCTGTGTTATGAGTTGATAGTCAGTAATAGATCTACTCTGTGTTATGAGTTGATACTCAGTAATAGATCTACTCTGTGTTATGAGTTGATGCTCAGTAATAGATCTACTCTGTGTTATGAGTTGATAGTCAGTAATAGATCTACTCTGTGTTATGAGTTGATAGTCAGTAATAGATCTACTCTGTGTTATGAGTTGATACTCAGTAATAGATCTACTCTGTGTTATGAGTTGATGCTCAGTAATAGATCTACTCTGTGTTATGAGTTGATACTCAGTAATAGATCTACTCTGTGTTTGAGATGTGTTATGAGTTGATAGTCAGTAATAGATCTACTCTGTGTTATGAGTTGATACTCAGTAATAGATCTACTCTGTGTTATGAGTTGATACTCAGTAATAGATCTACTCTGTGTTATGAGTTGATAGTCAGTAATAGATCTACTCTGTGTTATGAGTTGATAGTCAGTAATAGATCTACTCTGTGTTATGAGTTGATACTCAGTAATAGATCTACTCTGTGTTATGAGTTGATACTCAGTAATAGATCTACTCTGTGTTATGAGTTGATACTAATAGATCTACTCTGTGTTTTGAGTTGATAGTCAGTAATAGATCTACTCTGTGTTATGAGTTGATACTCAGTAATAGATCTACTCTGTGTTATGAGTTGATAGTCAGTAATAGATCTACTCTGTGTTATGAGTTGATACTCAGTAATAGATCTACTCTGTGTTTTGAGATGTGTTATGAGTTGATACTCAGTAATAGATCTACTCTGTGTTATGAGTTGATAGTCAGTAATAGATCTACTCTGTGTTTTGAGTTGATAGTCAGTAATAGATCTACTCTGTGTTATGAGTTGATACTCAGTAATAGATCTACTCTGTGTTATGAGTTGATACTCAGTAATAGATCTACTCTGTGTTATGAGTTGATAGTCAGTAATAGATCTACTCTGTGTTATGAGTTGATACTCAGTAATAGATCTACTCTGTGTTTTGAGTTGATACTCAGTAATAGATCTACTCTGTGTTATGAGTTGATACTCAGTAATAGATCTACTCTGTGTTATGAGTTGATAGTCAGTAATAGATCTACTCTGTGTTATGAGTTGATAGTCAGTAATAGATCTACTATGTGTTATGAGTTGATAGTCAGTAATAGATCTACTCTATGTTTTGAGTTGATAGTCAGTAATAGATCTACTCTGTGTTATGAGTTGATAGTCAGTAATAGATCTACTCTGTGTTATGAGTTGATAGTCAGTAATAGATCTACTCTGTGTTATGAGTTGATACTAATAGATCTACTCTGTGTTTTGAGTTGATAGTCAGTAATAGATCTACTCTGTGTTATGAGTTGATACTCAGTAATAGATCTACTCTGTGTTATGAGTTGATAGTCAGTAATAGATCTACTCTGTGTTATGAGTTGATACTCAGTAATATATCTACTCTGTGTTTTGAGTTGATACTCAGTAATATATCTACTCTGTGTTTTGAGATGTGTTTTGAGTTGATAGTCAGTAATAGATCTACTCTGTGTTATGAGTTGATAGTCAGTAATAGATCTACTCTGTGTTATGAGTTGATACTCAGTAATAGATCTACTCTGTGTTATGAGTTGATGCTCAGTAATAGATCTACTCTGTGTTATGAGTTGATACTCAGTAATAGATCTACTCTGTGTTTGAGATGTGTTATGAGTTGATAGTCAGTAATAGATCTACTCTGTGTTATGAGTTGATACTCAGTAATAGATCTACTCTGTGTTATGAGTTGATACTCAGTAATAGATCTACTCTGTGTTATGAGTTGATAGTCAGTAATAGATCTACTCTGTGTTATGAGTTGATAGTCAGTAATAGATCTACTCTGTGTTATGAGTTGATACTCAGTAATAGATCTACTCTGTGTTATGAGTTGATACTCAGTAATAGATCTACTCTGTGTTATGAGTTGATACTAATAGATCTACTCTGTGTTTTGAGTTGATAGTCAGTAATAGATCTACTCTGTGTTATGAGTTGATACTCAGTAATAGATCTACTCTGTGTTATGAGTTGATAGTCAGTAATAGATCTACTCTGTGTTATGAGTTGATAGTCAGTAATAGATCTACTCTGTGTTTTGAGATGTGTTATGAGTTGATACTCAGTAATAGATCTACTCTGTGTTATGAGTTGATAGTCAGTAATAGATCTACTCTGTGTTATGAGTTGATAGTCAGTAATAGATCTACTCTGTGTTATGAGTTGATACTCAGTAATAGATCTACTCTGTGTTATGAGTTGATACTCAGTAATAGATCTACTCTGTGTTATGAGTTGATAGTCAGTAATAGATCTACTCTGTGTTATGAGTTGATACTCAGTAATAGATCTACTCTGTGTTATGAGTTGATACTCAGTAATAGATCTACTCTGTGTTATGAGTTGATAGTCAGTAATAGATCTACTCTGTGTTATGAGTTGATAGTCAGTAATAGATCTACTCTGTGTTATGAGTTGATAGTCAGTAATAGATCTACTCTGTGTTATGAGTTGATAGTCAGTAATAGATCTACTCTGTGTTATGAGTTGATAGTCAGTAATAGATCTACTCTGTGTTATGAGTTGATAGTCAGTAATAGATCTACTCTGTGTTATGAGTTGATAGTCAGTAATAGATCTACTCTGTGTTATGAGTTGATAGTCAGTAATAGATCTACTCTGTGTTATGAGTTGATACTCAGTAATAGATCTACTCTGTGTTATGAGTTGATACTCAGTAATAGATCTACTCTGTGTTATGAGTTGATACTCAGTAATAGATCTACTCTGTGTTATGAGTTGATAGTCAGTAATAGATCTACTCTGTGTTATGAGTTGATAGTCAGTAATAGATCTACTCTGTGTTATGAGTTGATACTCAGTAATAGATCTACTCTGTGGATCCAAACCGTTCACTTCCCTTGCTGGTAAACATGTAGTTAGTTATTGCGGTGTGATACATGTTGCGGGCCATTCCGTAGCAATGCCAATGAAAAGCATATTGTATTTGGCTGAATGCCTACATGTACAGGCCAGACAGGCAGCTAGACTGGCAGGCAGGCTTTTAACAGAAAATATAGGCTTATTTTTGTCGGCCTGTACATGGTCAAATAAGGGCAATCAGTTGGAAAGTATCTTCTGTTAGACCACAGTGCAGTTTAGGTTAGGGTTATGAGTCGTTCAGTGGGGGTCATTTCTGTTGGACCTTGTGTACAGTTGGACGGATGTATCTTCATGTTAGACCACAGTGCAGTTTAGGTTAGGGTTATGAGTCGTTCAGTGGGGGTGAATGAATGATTTGTTGTTGGGGTGTTTGGTGCACCCCGGGCTCCTTTGAGCGAGAGAGAGGGGGGCGGGAGAGAGAGAGAGAGAGAGAGAGAGAGAGGGAGAGAGAGGGGGGGAAGTAAATACCACCAATATTAATCTGTTTATTTATCTTCCCCTACTATTCGTATTATAACTATTTGCACATTGCTAAAACAACATTACTGATAATATATAACACTTGAAATGTCTTGATCTGTTTAGAACATTAGGGAGTGAAATGTTTGCTGTTCATTTCTAATCCGTTTTTGTGTTCTCAGTTTTGTTCAATTCAATTGCCCAGGCAATGTAAACACATGTTTCCCATGCCAATAAAGCATGGGAAACATTTTGAACTGAAATTGAATTGAGAGAGAGAGAGAGCGAAAGAGAGAGAGAGAGACAGAGAGAGAGAGACAGAGAGAGAGAGAGAGAGAGAGAGAGACAGAGAGAGAGAGAGAGAGAGAGAGAGAGAGAGAGAGAGAGAGAGAGAGAGAGAGAGAGAGAGAGAGAGAGAGAGAGAGAGAGAGAGAGAGAGAGAGAGCAGAGAGAGAGAGAGAGAGAGAGAGAGAGAGAGAGACAGAGAGAGAGAGAGAGAGAGAGAGAGAGAGAGAGAGAGAGAGAGAGAGAGAGAGAGAGAGAGAGAGAGAGAGAGAGAGAGAGGAGAGGGATAGAGTACCGCCTCAGCCTCCTCTCTTCCTCTCCTCTGTTGAGTTTCGCTGATGTCAGTGAGCCAGGCGATGTCATGTTGGTTTCTATTTACAGGGTTCTCGTTCCCTCTCTCTCTCTCTCTCTCTCTCTCTCTCTCTCTCTCTCTCTCTCTCTCTCTCTCTCTCTCTCTCTCTCTCTCTCTCTCTCTCTCTCTCTCTCTCTCTCTCTCTCTCTCCGACACTGATTCGAACGCACCACATATTTATATCCGCTGACACCGTGGAGTGATGCGCCGATGGAACAAACAACACAGGACAACACATCGTCCCGATTTCACGCATATTCCCTCTTATTCTGTCCTCGTCGCTTCCGATACGAAATGATGCACCTTTCAAACGATTCGCATCGCGTCGTCGCTACAACAATTCAATAACATCCCCCGCTCTCCGCCATTCCCTGTGGATGCTGCTGGTAGTATGGTGATGCGGGCGATAAAATAGACCTCCGTTTGGTGAAAGACTTGCGAGGCTTCGGGTCAAACGGGGAAGTGACGGGGTTCAGTTTAAAGGTAAGAGCAGTGCAAAGCAGATTCATGCTGGCCGGAGCACTGCAATGCTATTTATTTTTTGTTTAGCGGTGCGAGAGAGCGGGAGGGAGAGAGAGAGAGAGAGGACGAGAAGGGACGGGAGAATAGCCATCCCTTCCTTCGGTTAGCTTTTCTGCTGCCGCATCGCTTATTCCCGGTACAGCTCTATTACACCGATATGTGTCGCGTGCAGCACAAACCGAATATTGGACCGATCACAAGCAGAGTGAAATGGGTTTAATATCCGATCCGTTTGTAAAAGCCCAAGGCTAACGTCTGATGGTGAATCCTATAGCCTAGGTTACTGTCGGCAGTCATAGACACTATTTGATGACGGGAATGCTATTAATTGTATACTTGTCGATATGAATAATGATGCCGACTGCATCTGAAGGTTTTGACAATGAAGGATGCATAGAGTTTATTTTATCTGCGATGATTGTTGATCCGGAGCAAAACGTTCCACCTCTCAGCGTCGGCCATCGTTTTAAACTGTTTATGTTTGGCCTTGGTATCTTTATTCGGAGTAAAAACACGTCCTATTGTAACTCACTGCTGTGCTACTGTGCCATCGGCATTACGTAATATTGTAGGCTAGCCTAGTAAGGATGCTTGCTTAGATATAGGCCTCTGCCACTATAAACAACCGCTCTGTTCTATTTCCAGTGCAAGCCTGCCAAGGGAGTGTCGCCAAGTGTTCTGTGAATTATTCAAACGAAAAGAATGCTTTGTTTGCCCAGAAATCGTGTCTGTTTCAGTGCAGGCTATATTGTACATAAGAGCGAGGCTCTCCAACATCAAGCACGCAGGTTTTCAAACCCAGTAGTCTGCGGCTCAGCTATCTACATAAGAACTGCCCAGTGGTGTTTATCTACTCAGTCCCTTGAGTGACAGACAGGCAGGTCCATAGACAATGTGTTAAATAGATTTTTATTTAACCAGGTACGTTGACTGAGAACACAGTCTCATTCACAGGAACAACCTGGTGAATAGTGGAAGGGGAGATGAATGAGCCAATTGGAGGCCGGGGATGATTAGGTAGCCAATGATGGTATGAGGGCCAGATCACCCCCTCCCTCTCTGTTTACTGTATTAATTCTCTCTCTCTCCTCCTATCCAATGTTTACCATGTATTAATTCTCTCTCTCTCTCCTAGGTTCCCAATGTTTACCATGTATTAATTCTCTCTCTCTCCTCCTAGGTTCCCAATGTTTACCATGTATTAATTCTCTCTCTCTCTCCTAGGTTCCCAATGTTTACCATGTATTAATTCTCTCTCTCTCCTCCTAGGTTCCCAATGTTTACCATGTATTAATTCTCTCTCTCTCCTCCTAGGTTCCCAATGTTTACCATGTATTAATTCTCTCTCTCTCTCCCAATCTCCCAATGTTTACCATGTATTAATTCCATGTTTACCATGTATTATTCTCCTCCTAGGTTCCCAATGTTTACCATGTATTAATTCTCTCTCTCTCCCTCCTAGGTTCCCAATGTTTACCATGTATTAATTCTCTCTCTCTCCTCCTAGGTTCCCAATGTTTACCATGTATTAATTCTCTCTCCTCCTAGGTTCCCAATGTTTACCATGTATTAATTCTCTCTCTCTCCGATCCAATGTTTACCATGTATTAATTCTCTCTCTCTCCTCCTAGGTTCCCAATGTTTACCATGTATTAATTCTCTCTCTCTCCTCCTAGGTTCCCAATGTTGAATATGTCGACCCCCAGCGAGCTGAAGTCTCCGTGTGTCCCGAGAAACGGCATGGTCAAGCTCCCCCCTCAGCCCAACGGTCTGGGCAGCGCCAGCATCACCAAGGGCACGCCCGCCGCCAAGAACCGCCTGTGCCAGTCCTCCTCCGTGCCCGGCATCCTACCCCCGCCTTCCCTACCCTACCACCTGGACCCCCTCAACCCCCTGGGTCCCTCTCTCCTGGGTCCAGACCTGGACCACAGCGCCCTGACGGCCCTCAAACCCCCGCTGCGCCAGGTCCCCCTCACCTTCCCCAAGCCTCACCTTCCCCTCACCCTGCCTCTGGCCCTTCTGCCGCCCCTGGAGCGCCAGCTGGCCCTGGATGAGAAGCTGCTCAACAAGCTGCTGTGGTACTTCACCACGGCTGAGAAGTGTGTCCTGGCCCAGGTGTGTAGGACCTGGAGGAAAGTGCTGTACCAGTCTAAGTTCTGGGAGGGTGTCACGCCCATCCTCCACGCCAAGGAGCTGTACGCCCTGCTCCCTGGCGGAGACAAGGAGTTTGTCAGCCTGCAGGCCTTCGCTCTCAGGGGGTTCCAGGCGTTCTGTCTGGTGGGAGTTTCAGACCTGGACATTTGTGAGTTCATTGATAACTACCCCTTATCCAAGAAAGGGGTGAAGTCGGTCAGTCTGAAGAGGTCCACCATCACAGACGCAGGCCTGGAGGTGAGTCATTGTCATATATATATATACAGTGGGGCAAAAAAAGTATTTAGTCAGCCACCAATTGTGCAAGTTCTCCCACTTAAAAAGATGAGAGAGGCCTGTAATTTTCATCATAGGTACAAATAAATTCATTTAAAAAATCCTACAATGTGGTTTTCTGGATTTTTTCTCCCCTCATTTTGTCTGTCATAGTTGAAGTGTACCCATGATGAAAATTACAGGCCCCTCTCATCTTTTTAAGTGGGAGAACTTGCACAACTGGTGGCTGACTCAATACTTTTTGCCCCACTGTATTTACTGTCAGCGGGCTGTGACTCCAGGTCTGGACCCAGGAGAGAAACTGTGGTGGGCAAGGGACCCAGGAGAGAAGCTGTGGTGGGCAAGGGTCCCAGTAGGGAAGCTGTGGTGGGCAAGGGTCCCAGTAGGGAAGCTGTGGTGGGCAAGGGTCCCAGTAGGGAAGCTGTGGTGGGCAAGGGTCCCAGTAGGGAAGCTGTGGTAAGCAAGGCTCCAAGGAGAGAAGCTGTGGTGGGCAAGGGACCCAGGGGGGTTGAGGGCCGTCAGGGGGCTGTGACTCCAGGTCTCGACCCAGGAGAGAAGCTGTGGTGGGCAAGGGACCCAGGAGAGAAGCTGTGGTAGACTAGGGTCCCAGGGGGTTGAGGGCCATCAGGGGGCTGTGACTCCAGGTCTGGACCCAGGAGAGAAGCTGCGGTGGGCAAAGGTCCCAGGGGGTTGAGGGGTCCTGGTGGTAGGGTAGGGAAGGTGGGGATAGGATGCCGGGCACGGAGGTTCTTAAATAGTTACAGTCATGTGAACACAAACATGTCATTTAGCACAGCCTTTCTCCAACCTCTCCTTGGGGACAAGCCTGTCCATAGATTTAAACTATTCCACAGCTAGCAGCTGATTCAACTGGTCAACTAATCATCAGCTAATGATCAAGCCCTTGACTACTTCAATCAGGTGAGCTAGTTCACGGCTACAGTAAAACTGTGAAACGTCCGAGAGACCACGAGGAAAAAAGCGTGTAGTGTGTGTATGCAATTTCATATGCATGACCCCAGCGGGAATCAACAATGTGTACTCAATGTGTCCTACAGTACATGTAGCTTCCATTAGTCCTACAGTAGATGTAGCTTCCATTAGTCCTACAGTACATGTAGCTTCCATTAGTCCTACAGTAGATGTAGCTTCCATTAGTCCTACAGTACATGTAGCTTCCATTAGTCCTACAGTACATGTAGCTTCCATTAGTCCTACAGTACATGTAGCTTCCATTAGTCCTACAGTAGATGTAGCTTCCATTAGTCCTACAGTAGATGTAGCTTCCAGTAGTCCTACAGTACTTGTAGCTTCCATTAGTCCTACAGTAGATGTAGCTTCCATTAGTCCTACAGTAGATGTAGCTTCCATTAGTCCTACAGTAGATGTAGCTTCCATTAGTCCTACAGTAGATGTAGCTTCCATTAGTCCTACAGTACATGTAGCTTCCATTAGTCCTACAGTAGATGTAGCTTCCATTAGTCCTACAGTAGATGTAGCTTCCATTAGTCCTACAGTACATGTAGCTTCCATTAGTCCTACAGTACATGTAGCTTCCATTAGTCCTACAGTACATGTAGCTTCCATTAGTCCTACAGTACATGTAGCTTCCATTAGTCCTACAGTACTTGTAGCTTCCATTAGTCCTACAGTACATGTAGCTTCCATTAGTCCTACAGTAGATGTAGCTTCCATTAGTCCTACAGTAGATGTAGCTTCCATTAGTCCTACAGTACTTGTAGCTTCCATTAGCCCTACAGTAGATGTAGCTTCCATTAGTCCTACAGTACTTGTAGCTTCCATTAGTCCTACAGTAGATTGTAGCTTCCATTAGTCCTACAGTACATGTAGCTTCCATTAGTCCTACAGTCATGGGTTAAATTAGGCTTACTGTAGAGATGGCTTCAATCTCATTGCTGTCCAACAGTGATGCTGTGAAGTCCCTACTTACCCTGGTCCTACAGTAGTAGTGTCCATTAGGAATATGGGGTCTTTATTAGTCCTATAGTACCTTACTTTATAGTAATATAACACCTTACTTTATAGTAATATAACACCTTACTTTATAGTAATATAAACACCTTACTTTATAGTATAGTAATATAATCTCAATACTTTATAGTAATATAACACCTTACTTTATAGTAATATAACACCTTACTTTTTATAGTAATATAACACAATACTTTATAGTAATATAACACCTTACTTTATAGTAATATAACACAATACTTTATAGTAATATAACACCTTACTTTATAGTAATATAACACCTTACTTTATAGTAATATAACACCTTACTTTATAGTAATATAACACAATACTTTATAGTAATATAACACCTTACTTTATAGTAATATAACACCTTACTTTATAGTAATATAACACAATACTTTATAGTAATATAACACAATACTTTATAGTAATATAACACAATACTTTATAGTAATATAACACCTTACTTTATAGTAATATAACACCTTACTTTATAGTAATATAACACCTTACTTTATAGTAATATAACACAATACTTTATAGTAATATAACACCTTACTTTATAGTAATATAACACCTTACTTTATAGTAATATAACACAATACTTTATAGTAATATAACACAATACTTTATAGTAATATAACACCTTACTTTATAGTAATATAACACAATACTTTATAGTAATATAACACCTTACTTTATAGTAATATAACACCTTACTTTATAGTAATATAACACAATACTTTATAGTAATATAACACCTTACTTTATAGTAATATAACACAATACTTTATAGTAATATAACACAATACTTTATAGTAATATAACACCTTACTTTATAGTAATATAACACCTTACTTTATAGTAATATAACACCTTACTTTATAGTAATATAACACAATACTTTATAGTAATATAACACCTTACTTTATAGTAATATAACACAATACTTTATAGTAATATAACACACTTTATAGTAATATAACACAATTTTATAGTAATATAACACCTTACTTTATAGTAATATAACACCTTACTTTATAGTAATATAACACAATACTTTATAGTAATATAACACAATACTTTATAGTAATATAACACCTTACTTTATAGTAATATAACACAATACTTTATAGTAATATAACACAATACTTTATAGTAATATAACACCTTACTTTATAGTAATATATCACCTTACTTTATAGTAATATAACACAATACTTTATAGTAATATAACACAATACTTTATAGTAATATAACACAATACTTTATAGTAATATAACACAATACTTTATAGTAATATAACACAATACTTTATAGTAATATAACACAATACTTTATAGTAATATAACACCTTACTTTATAGTAATATAACACCTTACTTTATAGTAATATAACACAATACTTTATAGTAATATAACACAATACTTTATAGTAATATAACACCTTACTTTATAGTAATATAACACAATACTTTATAGTAATATAACACAATACTTTATAGTAATATAACACAATACTTTATAGTAATATAACACAATACTTTATAGTAATATAACACAATACTTTATAGTAATATAACACCTTACTTTATAGTAATATAACACCTTACTTTATAGTAATATAACACAATACTTTATAGTAATATAACACAATACTTTATAGTAATATAACACAATACTTTATAGTAATATAACACAATACTTTATAGTAATATAACACAATACTTTATAGTAATATAACACCTTACTTTATAGTAATATAACACAATACTTTATAGTAATATAACACCTTACTTTATAGGAATATAACGTAATACTTTATAGTAATATAACACAATACTTTATAGGAATATAACACAATACTTTATAGTAATATGACGTGTTACTTCGTAGTAATATAACGCAATACTTTATAGTAATATAACACCTTACTTTATAGTAATATAACGTAATACTTTATAGTAATATAACGTGTTACTTTATAGTAATATAACACAATACTTTATAGTAATATAACACCTTACTTTATGGTAATATAACACCTTACTTTATAGTAATGTAACGTGTTACTTTTGTTAATCCTCAGCATCAATATCAACACAATGCACTCCCTGAACTCAGGAAAGCCTGCCACCTCACCGCTGCGTAACCTAGTAACAGTCACCGGGCGAGCTGGATTCCGCTGTAGCTGGGCACCATGTCAACTAGGTCACCAGGGATCACATGGAATGTGGAATGTCACATCACATGACCTTGCTCACTGGTCACATGATCATGGGACAGAGAGAGGAGAGATATTCTATTGGAATGGTTAATGGTTAAGGTTAGTGTTTGAGGTTGGTGAGCTGGTCCTAGATCTGTGGAATGTTTATCCCCAGCAGGTAAACAATCGATAGAGTGAGTAGAATGAACATGAGTCTCTGTGAAACGTGAGATGTCACAGGAGTGCAGTGTGCTGTAAAATGCAATCCAACCATTGTCTGTTATAATAACAACAGCATAGCTGAGTTTCTGATCGTCTATGTAAACACGGCGTCACCGAGGGAGAAAAGGTTTGTTACAGTGACAATAGTCAACAATACACCCTGCTTGTCTGTGGTGGTGGTGTGAATATGGACTAGTGTGGTGGTGGTGTGAATATGGACTACTGTGGTGGTGGTGTGAATATGGACTACTGTGGTGGTGGTGTGAATATGGACTACTGTGGTGGTGGTGTGAATATGGACTACTGTGGTGGTGGTGTGAATATGGACTACTGTGGTGGTGGTGTGAATATGGACTACTGTGGTGGTGGTGTGAATATGGACTACTGTGGTGGTGGTGTGAATATGGACTACTGTGGTGGTGGTGTGAATATGGACTACTGTGGTGGTGGTGTGAATATGGACTACTGTGGTGGTGGTGTGAATATGGACTACTGTGGTGGTGGTGTGAGTATGGACTACTGTGGTGGTGGTGTGAATATGGACTACTGTGGTGGTGGTGTGAATATGGACTACTGTGGTGGTGGTGTGAGTATGGACTACTGTGGTGGTGGTGTGAATATGGACTACTGTGGTGGTGGTGTGAGTATGGACTACTGTGGTGGTGGTGTGAGTATGGACTACTGTGGTGGTGGTGTGAATATGGACTACTGTGGTGGTGGTGTGAATATGGACTACTGTGGTGGTGGTGTGAATATGGACTACTGTGGTGGTGGTGTGAATATGGACTACTGTGGTGGTGGTGTGAATATGGACTACTGTGGTGGTGGTGTGAGTATGGACTACTGTGGTGGTGGTGTGAATATGGACTACTGTGGTGGTGGTGTGAGTATGGACTACTGTGGTGGTGGTGTGAGTATGGACTACTGTGGTGGTGGTGTGAGTATGGACTACTGTGGTGGTGGTGTGAATATGGACTACTGTGGTGGTGGTGGTGTGAATATGGACTACTGTGGTGGTGGTGTGAATATGGACTACTGTGGTGGTGGTGTGAGTATGGACTACTGTGGTGTTGTGAGTATGGACTACTGTGGTGTTCTGAGTATGGACTACTGTGGTGTTGTTGTGAGTATGGACTACTGTGGTGGTGTTGTGAGTATGGACTACTGTGGTGGTGGTGTGAGTATGGACTACTGTGGTGGTGGTGTGAGTATGGACTACTGTGGTGGTGGTGTGAATATGGACTACTGTGGTGGTGGTGTGAGTATGGACTACTGTGGTGTTGTGAGTATGGACTACTGTGGTGTTGTGAGTATGGACTACTGTGGTGTTGTGAATATGGACTACTGTGGTGTTGTTGTTAGTATGGATTACTGTGGTGTTGTTGTGAGTATGGACTACTGTGGTGTTGTTGTGAGTATGGACTACTGTGGTGTTGTTGTGAGTATGGACTACTGTGGTGGTGTTGTGAGTATGGACTACTGTGGTGGTGTTGTGGTTGTGAATATGGACTACTGTGGTGTTGTTGTGAGTATGGACTACTGTGGTGGTGTTGTGAATATGGACTACTGTGGTGGTGGTGTGAGTATGGACTACTGTGGTGGTGGTGTGAGTATGGACTACTGTGGTGGTGTTGTGAGTATGGACTACTGTGGTGGTGGTGTGAGTATGGACTACTGTGGTGTTGTTGTTCATTAATAAATTCATAAAAAATCCAACAATGTGATTTTCTGGATTTTGTTTCTCATTTTGTCTGTCATAGTTGAAGTGTACCTATGATGAAAATTACAGGCCTCTCTCATCTTTTTAAGTGGGAGAACTTGCACAATTGGTGGCTGACTAAATACTTTTTTTGCCCCACTGTAATCTGCTGCGTGATTTATGTTGGAGTTTTTGTTAAAACCGAAGATTTAGTTACAGTGCGATTTAACAGGCCACATTCAACACAATTGTGAGGTTCAGTATTGGAGCCCCGGTTATTTAGAAGGTTGCCTCTGAGTTAGTTCATGGTGCAGAGGTCAAAGGGGAAACATGTCGGCCTTACAGTATATTGTGCACCTTATTGTCAGGGACATTGTTGTGGTTGTGTTGTTGATGAGATGAGCTGACGTTCAGAGTCACAGGAAGTTGTGTTGTCGATGAGATGAGCTGACGTTCAGAGTCACAGGAAGTGGTGTTGTTGATGAGATGAGCTGACGTTCAGAGTCACAGGAAGTTGTGTTGTTGATGAGATGAGCTGACGTTCAGAGTCACAGGAAGTGGTGTTGTTGATGAGATGAGCTGACGTTCAGAGTCACAGGAAGTGGTGTTGTCGATGAGATGAGCTGACGTTCAGAGTCACAGGAAGTTGTGTTGTTGATGAGATGAGCTGACGTTCAGAGTCACAGGAAGTGGTGTTGTTGATGAGATGAGCTGACGTTCAGAGTCACAGGAAGTGGTGTTGTCGATGAGATGAGCTGACGTTCAGAGTCACAGGAAGTGGTGTTGTTGATGAGATGAGCTGACGTTCAGAGTCACAGGAAGTTGTGTTGTTGATGAGATGAGCTGACGTTCAGAGTCACAGGAAGTGGTGTTGTTGATGAGATGAGCTGACGTTCAGAGTCACAGGAAGTGGTGTTGTCGATGAGATGAGCTGACGTTCAGAGTCACAGGAAGTGGTGTTGTCGATGAGATGAGCTGACGTTCAGAGTCACAGGAAGTGGTGTTGTCGATGAGATGAGCTGACGTTCAGAGTCACAGGAAGTTGTGTTGTCGATGAGATGACGTTCAGAGTCACAGGAAGTGGTGTTGTTGATGAGATGAGCTGACGTTCAGAGTCACAGGAAGTTGTGCTGTCGATGAGATGAGCTGACGTTCAGAGTCACAGGAAGTTGTGTTGTTGATGAGATGAGCTGACGTTCAGAGTCACAGGAAGTGGTGTTGTTGATGAGATGAGCTGACGTTCAGAGTCACAGGAAGTGGTGTTGTTGATGAGATGAGCTGACGTTCAGAGTCACAGGAAGTTGTGTTGTCGATGAGATGAGCTGACGTTCAGAGTCACAGGAAGTTGTGTTGTCGATGAGATGAGCTGACGTTCAGAGTCACAGGAAGTTGTGTTGTAGATGAGATGAGCTGACGTTCAGAGTCACAGGAAGTTGTGTTGTTGATGAGATGAGCTGACGTTCAGAGTCACAGGAAGTGGTGTTGTTGATGAGATGAGCTGACGTTCAGAGTCACAGGAAGTGGTGTTGTTGATGAGATGAGCTGACGTTCAGAGTCACAGGAAGTATGGTACCGGATGAGGCTCCTGGTCCGTAGTTTGAATATGACCATTGGAGGATAAACAGGCATTGAGTTGACTTAAATCACTTAGGCTTAGGATTCTATCCCCAATTGCACTTTGTCCACTATTGCACCATTTAAATGTAATGTTCCCACTTTAGCGGAGACTGCATTCACAGATAAACGCTGCATTTTGTCGGCTCAATGGGAAATTACCTTTAAATGTCTAGCGTGCTATACCTGGCATCTACTGCTGATCCGAGTGAGTCCTTAGAGTTACAGTGCCTTCAGAAAGTATTCAGACCCCTTGACTTTTTCCACATTTGTTATGTTATGTTACAGCCTTATTCTAAATTGTTATTTAAAAAAAAATCCTCATCAATCTACACACAATAGCCCGTAATGACTAATGGGGCGGCAGGGTAGCCTAGTGGTGAGAGCGTTGGACTAGTAACTGAAAGGTAGCAAGATCGAGTCCCCGAGCTGACGAGGTACAAATCTGTCGTTCTGCCCTTGAACAAGGCAGTTAACCCACTGTTCTTCATTGTAAATAAGAATGTGTTCTTAACGGACTTTCCTAGGTAAATAAAGGTCAAATAAAAAAAACAGCTTTTTAGAAATGTTTGCAAATGTATTCAAAAGTAAAAAACAGGAACCTTTTTTACATAAGTATTCAGAGCCTTTGCTATGAGACTCTACATAAGTATTCAGACCCTTTGCTATGAGACTCTACATCAGTATTCAGACCATTTGCTATGAGACTCTACATAAGTATTCAGACCCTTTGCTATGAGACTCTACATAAGTATTCAGACCATTTGCTATGAGACTCTACATAAGTATTCAGACCATTTGCTATGAGACTCGAAATTGAGCTCAGGTGCATCCTGTTTCCATTGATCATCCTTGAGATGTTTTCTACAACTTGATTGGAGTCCACCTGTGGTACATTCAGTTGATTGGTCATGATTTGAAAAAGCACACACCTTTCTATATAAAGTCCCAGAGTTGACAAGTGCATGTCAGAGTAAAAACCAAGCCATGAGGTCGAAGGAATTGTCCGTACAGCTCAGAGACAGGATTGTGTCGAGGCACAGATCTGGGGAAGGGTACCAAAACATTTCCGCGGCATTGAAGCTCCCCAAGAACACAGTGGCCTCCATCATTCTTAAATGGAAGAAGTTTGGAACCACCAAGACTCTTCCCAGGGCTGGCCGCCCGGCCAAACTGACCAATCGGGGAAGAAGGGCCTTGGTCAGGGAGGTGACCAAGAACCCGATGGTCACTCTGACAGAGCTCCGGAGTTCCTCTGTGGAGATGGGAGAATCATCTCTGCAGCGCTCCACCAATCAGGCCTGATTGGTAAAGTGGCCAGATGGAAGCCACTCCTCAGTAAAAGGCACATCACAGCCCGCTTGGAATTTGCCAAAATGCATCTAAAGGACTCTCAGACCGTGAGAAACAAGATTCTCTGATCTGATGAAACCAAGATTGAACTCTTTGGCCTGAATGCCAAGTGTCACATCTGGAGGAGACCTGGCACCATCCCTACAGTGAAGCATGGTGGTGGCAGCATCATGCTGTAGGAATGTTTTTTACCTGCAGGGACTGGGAGACTAGTCAGGATGGAGGCAAAGATCGAACAGAGCAAAGTACAGAGAGATCCTTGATGAAAACCTGCTCCAGAGCGCTGATTTTCAATACATTTGCGAAAAGTCTAAAAACCTGTTTTTGCTTCGTCATTATTGGATATTGTGATTGTATCAGAGATATATCAGAGTTGTATCAGTTATATCAGAGTTATATCAGAGTTATATCAGAGTTGTATCAGTTATATCAGAGTTATATCAGAGTTATATCAGAGTTATATCAGAGTTATATCAGTTATATCAGAGTTATATCAGAGTTATATCAGAGTTATATCAGAGTTGTATCAGTTATATCAGAGTTATATCAGAGTTGTATCAGTTATATCAGAGTTATATCAGTTATATCAGAGTTATATCAGAGTTATATCAGAGTTATATCAGAGTTATATCAGAGTTATATCAGAGTTATATCAGAGTTATATCAGAGTTGTATCAGAGTTATATCAGAGTTATATCAGAGTTATATCAGAGTTATATCAGAGTTATATCAGTTATATCAGAGTTATATCAGAGTTATATCAGTTATATCAGAGTTATATCAGAGTTATATCAGAGTTATATCAGAGTTATATCAGAGTTATATCAGTTATATCAGAGTTATATCAGAGTTATATCAGAGTTATATCAGAGTTATATCAGAGTTATATCAGAGTTATATCAGAGTTATATCAGTTATATCAGAGTTATATCAGAGTTATATCAGAGTTATATCAGTTATATCAGAGTTATATCAGAGTTATATCAGAGTTATATCAGAGTTATATCAGAGTTATATCAGAGTTATATCAGTTATATCAGAGTTATATCAGAGTTATATCAGAGTTATATCAGAGTTATATCAGAGTTATATCAGTTATATCAGAGTTATATCAGAGTTATATCAGAGTTATATCAGAGTTATATCAGTTATATCAGAGTTATATCAGAGTTATATCAGAGTTATATCAGAGTTATATCAGTTATATCAGAGTTATATCAGAGTTATATCAGAGTTGTATCAGAGTTATATCAGAGTTGTATCAGTTATATCAGAGTTATATCAGAGTTATATCAGCGTTATATCAGAGTTATATTAGAGTTATATCAGTTATATCAGAGTTATATCAGAGTTATATCAGAGTTGTATCAGAGTTATATCAGAGTTGTATCAGTTATATCAGTTATATCAGAGTTATATCAGAGTTGTATCAGAGTTGTATCAGAGTTGTATCAGAGTTGTATCAGTTATATCAGTTATATCAGAGTTATATCAGAGTTATATCAGTTATATCAGAGTTGTATCAGAGTTATATCAGTTATATCAGAGTTATATCAGAGTTATATCAGAGTTGTATCAGAGTTATATCAGAGTTGTATCAGAGTTATATCAGAGTTGTATCAGAGTTATATCAGAGTTGTATCAGAGTTGTATCAGTTATATCAGAGTTGTATCAGAGTTGTATCAGTTATATCAGAGTTGTATCAGAGTTATATCAGAGTTGTATCAGAGTTATATCAGAGTTGTATCAGTTATATCAGTTATATCAGAGTTGTATCAGAGTTGTATCAGAGTTGTATCAGAGTTGTATCAGAGTTGTATCAGTTATATCAGAGTTATATCAGAGTTATATCAGAGTTATATCAGAGTTATATCAGAGTTATATCAGAGTTATATCAGAGTTATATCAGTTATATCAGCGTTATATCAGAGTTGTATCAGAGTTGTATCAGAGTTGTATCAGTTATATCAGCGTTATATCAGAGTTGTATCAGTTATATCAGAGTTATATCAGAGTTGTATCAGAGTTATATCAGAGTTGTATCAGAGTTATATCAGAGTTATATCAGAGTTATATCAGAGTTATATCAGAGTTATATCAGTTATATCAGTTATATCAGAGTTATATCAGAGTTATATCAGAGTTATATCAGAGTTATATCAGAGTTATATCAGAGTTATATCAGAGTTATATCAGAGTTATATCAGAGTTGTATCAGAGTTGTATCAGTTATATCAGAGTTATATCAGAGTTATATCAGTTATATCAGAGTTGTATCAGTTATATCAGAGTTGTATCAGAGTTATATCAGATATCAGTTATATCAGTTGTATCAGTTATATCAGAGTTATATCAGAGTTATATCAGAGTTATATCAGAGTTGTATCAGTTATATCAGTTATATCAGAGTTATATCAGAGTTGTATCAGAGTTGTATCAGAGTTGTATCAGAGTTGTATCAGTTATATCAGTTATATCAGAGTTATATCAGAGTTGTATCAGTTATATCAGAGTTGTATCAGAGTTGTATCAGAGTTATATCAGTTATATCAGAGTTATATCAGAGTTGTATCAGTTATATCAGAGTTATATCAGAGTTGTATCAGTTATATCAGAGTTGTATCAGAGTTGTATCAGAGTTGTATCAGAGTTATATCAGAGTTGTATCAGTTATATCAGAGTTGTATCAGAGTTGTATCAGTTATATCAGTTATATCAGAGTTATATCAGAGTTGTATCAGAGTTGTATCAGAGTTGTATCAGAGTTATATCAGTTATATCAGAGTTATATCAGAGTTGTATCAGTTATATCAGAGTTGTATCAGAGTTATATCAGAGTTGTATCAGAGTTGTATCAGAGTTGTATCAGAGTTGTATCAGAGTTATATCAGAGTTGTATCAGTTATATCAGAGTTATATCAGAGTTATATCAGAGTTATATCAGAGTTATATCGTTGTAAACTCAGTGTGTATTCTCTGTGGTGTGTGTGTGTAGGTGATGCTGGATAGGTGTGTGTGTAGGTGATGCTGGATAGGTGTGTGTGTAGGTGATGCTGGATAGGTGTGTGTGTAGGTGATGCTGGATAGGTGTGTGTGTATTGTGTAATCTCAGTGTGTTCTCTGTGGTGTGTTTATTGTGTAAACTCAGTGTGTGTTCTCTGTGGTGTGTGTGTGTAGGTGATGCTGGATAGGTGTGTGTGTAGGTGATGCTGGATAGGCGTGTGTGTAGGTGATGCTGGATAGGTGTGTGTAGGTGATGCTGGATAGCGGTGTGTGTATTGTGTAATCTCAGTGTGTTGTCTGGTGTGTGTATTGTGTAAACTCAGTGTGTGTTCTCTGTGGTGTGTGTGTAGGTGATGCTGGATAGGTGTGTGTGTAGGTGATGCTGGATAGGTGTGTGTGTAGGTGATGCTGGATAGGTGTGTGTAGGTGATGCTGGATAGGTGTGTGTGTGTGTATTGTGTAAACTCAGTGTGTTGTCTGTGGTGTGTGTAGGTGATGCTGGATAGGTGTGTGTGTGTATTGTGTAATCTCAGTGTGTTGTCTCTGGTGTGTGTAGGTGATGCTGGATAGGTGTGTGTAGGTGATGCTGGATAGCGGTGTGTGTATTGTGTAATCTCAGTGTGTTGTCTGTGGTGTGTGTAGGTGATGCTGGATAGGTGTGTGTGTGTATTGTGTAATCTCAGTGTGTTGTCTCTGGTGTGTGTAGGTGATGCTGGATAGCGGTGTGTGTATTGTGTAATCTCAGTGTGTTGTCTGGTGTGTGTAGGTGATGCTGGAACAGATGCAGGGTCTGATGCACCTGGAGTTGGCCGGTTGTAATGACTTCACGGAGGCCGGTCTGTGGTCCAGCCTGAACGCACGGCTCACCTCGCTCAGCGTCAGCGACTGTATCAACGTAGCAGACGACGCCATTGCTGCCATCTCACAGCTACTGCCCAACCTGTCAGAGCTCAGCCTGCAGGCCTACCACGTAACCGACACAGCCATGGCTTATTTCACAGCCAAACAGGTAGGTTACAATCCTACACTGTTATAGAGAGCACACAGCTACTGCCCAACCTGTCAGAGCTCAAGCCTGCAGGCCTACCACACAGCTACTGCCCAACCTGTCAGAGCTCAGCCTGCAGGCCTACCACTACACTGTTATAGAGAGCACACAGCTACTGCCCAACCTGTCAGAGCTCAGCCTGCAGGCCTACCACTACACTGTTATAGAGAGCACACAGCTACTGCCCAACCTGTCAGAGCTCAGCCTGCAGGCCTACCACTACACTGTTATAGAGAGCACACAGCTACTGCCCAACCTGTCAGAGCTCAGCCTGCAGGCCTACCACTACACTGTTATAGAGAGCACACAGCTACTGCCCAACCTGTCAGAGCTCAGCCTGCAGGCCTACCACTACACTGTTATAGAGAGCACACAGCTACTGCCCAACCTGTCAGAGCTCAGCCTGCAGGCCTACCACTACACTGTTATAGAGAGCACACAGCTACTGCCCAACCTGTCAGAGCTCAGCCTGCAGGCCTACCACTACACTGTTATAGAGAGCACACAGCTACTGCCCAACCTGTCAGAGCTCAGCCTGCAGGCCTACCACTACACTGTTATAGAGAGCACACAGCTACTGCCCAACCTGTCAGAGCTCAGCCTGCAGGCCTACCACTACACTGTTATAGAGAGCACACAGCTACTGCCCAACCTGTCAGAGCTCAGCCTGCAGGCCTACCACTACACTGTTATAGAGAGCACACAGCTACTGCCCAACCTGTCAGAGCTCAGCCTGCAGGCCTACCACTACACTGTTATAGAGAGCACACAGCTACTGCCCAACCTGTCAGAGCTCAGCCTGCAGGCCTACCACTACACTGTTATAGAGAGCACACAGCTACTGCCCAACCTGTCAGAGCTCAGCCTGCAGGCCTACCACTACACTGTTATAGAGAGCACACAGCTACTGCCCAACCTGTCAGAGCTCAGCCTGCAGGCCTACCACTACACTGTTATAGAGAGCACACAGCTACTGCCCAACCTGTCAGAGCTCGGCCTGCAGGCCTACCACACAGCTACTGCCCAACCTGTCAGAGCTCAGCCTGCAGGCCTACCACACAGCTACTGCTCAACCTGTCAGAGCTCAGCCTGCAGGCCTACCACACAGCTACTGCTCAACCTGTCAGAGCTCAGCCTGCAGGCCTACCACGCAGCTACTGGTACACACACACGTCTTCACTTCCCCCTCTCCCCGTCCTCTCTGTAGGCCCGCAGATCAGTTCCCCTACCGGCTGGAGGGGCCCCCATTGATCATAAATGTCATGTAAAAAAAAAAGTAGAATTTCGTGAAATTAGTTATAAAATTGGAAAATCTTCTCTCCGCTCCCGTGGAAAAATGTGTAGAACTGCAGGAAATTGACCTGTTTTTCCTTCACGGTCAAGAGAGGGGTCACTGAAAGGCTCATGATGATGAGTTCAGATTACTGTGGTCCTCTCATGATGACTTCAGATTACTGTGGTCCTCTCATGATGAGTTCAGATTACTGTGGTCCTCTCATGATGAGTTCAGATTACTGTGGTCCTCTCATGATGATGAGTTCAGATTACTGTGGTCCTCTCATGATGAGTTCAGATTACTGTGGTCCTCTCATGATGATGAGTTCAGATTACTGTGGTCCTCTCATGATGAGTTCAGATTACTGTGGTCCTCTCATGATGATGAGTTCAGATTACTGTGGTCCTCTCATGATGAGTTCAGATTACTGTGGTCCTCTCATGATGATGAGTTCAGATTACTGTGGTCCTCTCATGATGATGAGTTCAGATTACTGTGGTCCTCTCATGATGAGTTCAGATTACTGTGGTCCTCTCATGATGATGAGTTCAGATTACTGTGGTCCTCTCATGATGACTTCAGATTACTGTGGTCCTCTCATGATGACTTCAGATTACTGTGGTCCTCTCATGATGATGAGTTCAGATTACTGTGGTCCTCTCATGATGAGTTCAGATTACTGTGGTCCTCTCATGATGATGAGTTCAGATTACTGTGGTCCTCTCATGATGAGTTCAGATTACTGTGGTCCTCTCATGATGATGAGTTCAGATTACTGTGGTCCTCTCATGATGACTTCAGATTACTGTGGTCCTCTCACGATGACTTCAGATTACTGTGGTCCTCTCATGATGAGTTCAGATTACTGTGGTCCTCTCATGATGATGAGTTCAGATTACTGTGGTCCTCTCATGATGATGAGTTCAGATTACTGTGGTCCTCTCACGATGAGTTCAGATTACTGTGGTCCTCTCACGATGAGTTCAGATTACTGTGGTCCTCTCATGATGACTTCAGATTACTGTGGTCCTCTCATGATGAGTTCAGATTACTGTGGTCCTCTCATGATGATGAGTTCAGATTACTGTGGTCCTCTCATGATGAGTTCAGATTACTGTGGTCCTCTCATGATGATGAGTTCAGATTACTGTGGTCCTCTCATGATGATGAGTTCAGATTACTGTGGTCCTCTCATGATGACTTCAGATTACTGTGGTCCTCTCATGATGAGTTCAGATTACTGTGGTCCTCTCATGATGATGAGTTCAGATTACTGTGGTCCTCTCATGATGAGTTCAGATTACTGTGGTCCTCTCATGATGATGACTTCAGATTACTGTGGTCCTCTCATGATGAGTTCAGATTACTGTGGTCCTCTCACGATGAGTTCAGATTACTGTGGTCCTCTCACGATGAGTTCAGATTACTGTGGTCCTCTCATGATGAGTTCAGATTACTGTGGTCCTCTCATGATGACTTCAGATTACTGTGGTCCTCTCATGATGATGAGTTCAGATTACTGTGGTCCTCTCATGATGACTTCAGATTACTGTGGTCCTCTCATGATGACTTCAGATTACTGTGGTCCTCTCATGATGACTTCAGATTACTGTGGTCCTCTCATGATGACTTCAGATTACTGTGGTCCTCTCACGATGACTTCAGATTACTGTGGTCCTCTCATGATGAGTTCAGATTACTGTGGTCCTCTCATGATGAGTTCAGATTACTGTGGTCCTCTCATGATGAGTTCAGATTACTGTGGTCCTCTCATGATGAGTTCAGATTACTGTGGTCCTCTCATGATGATGAGTTCAGATTACTGTGGTCCTCTCATGATGATTACTGTGGTCCTCTCATGATGAGTTCAGATTACTGTGGTCCTCTCACGATGAGTTCAGATTACTGTGGTCCTCTCATGATGAGTTCAGATTACTGTGGTCCTCTCACGATGAGTTCAGATTACTGTGGTCCTCTCATGATGACTTCAGATTACTGTGGTCCTCTCATGATGAGTTCAGATTACTGTGGTCCTCTCATGATGATGACTTCAGATTACTGTGGTCCTCTCATGATGAGTTCAGATTACTGTGGTCCTCTCATGATGATGAGTTCAGATTACTGTGGTCCTCTCATGATGAGTTCAGATTACTGTGGTCCTCTCATGATGAGTTCAGATTACTGTGGTCCTCTCACGATGAGTTCAGATTACTGTGGTCCTCTCATGATGATGAGTTCAGATTACTGTGGTCCTCTCATGATGAGTTCAGATTACTGTGGTCCTCTCATGATGAGTTCAGATTACTGTTCATGATGAGTTCAGATTACTGTGGTCCTCTCATGATGATGAGTTCAGATTACTGTGGTCCTCTCATGATGACTTCAGATTACTGTGGTCCTCTCATGATGATGACTTCAGATTACTGTGGTCCTCTCATGATGAGTTCAGATTACTGTGGTCCTCTCATGATGAGTTCAGATTACTGTGGTCCTCTCATGATGAGTTCAGATTACTGTGGTCCTCTCATGATGAGTTCAGATTACTGTGGTCCTCTCATGATGATGAGTTCAGATTACTGTGGTCCTCTCATGATGAGAGTTCAGATTACTGTGGTCCTCTCATGATGAGACTTCAGATTACTGTGGTCCTCTCATGATGATGAGTTCAGATTACTGTGGTCCTCTCAGATTACTGTGGTCCTCTCATGATGAGTTCAGATTACTGTGGTCCTCTCATGATGAGAGTTCAGATTACTGTGGTCCTGTGGTCCTCATGATGAGTTCAGATTACTGTGGTCCTCTCATGATGAGTTCAGATTACTGTGGTCCTCTCATGATGACTTCAGATTACTGTGGTCCTCTCATGATGATGAGTTCAGATTACTGTGGTCCTCTCATGATGACTTCAGATTACTGTGGTCCTCTCATGATGATGAGTTCAGATTACTGTGGTCCTCTCATGATGATGAGTTCAGATTACTGTGGTCCTCTCATGATGATGAGTTCAGATTACTGTGGTCCTCTCATGATGATGAGTTCAGATTACTGTGGTCCTCTCATGATGATGAGTTCAGATTACTGTGGTCCTCTCATGATGATGAGTTCAGATTACTGTGGTCCTCTCATGATGAGTTCAGATTACTGTGGTCCTCTCATGAGTTCAGATTACTGAGTCCTCTCAGATGATGAGTTCTGTGGTCCTCTCATGATGACTTCAGATTACTGTGGTCCTCTCATGATGATGACTTCAGATTACTGTGGTCCTCTCATGATGACTTACTGTGATTATGAGTTCTTACTGTGGTCCTCTCATGATGACTTCAGATTACTGTGGTCCTCTCATGATGATGAGTTCAGATTACTGTGGTCCTCTCATGATGATGACTTCAGATTACTGTGGTCCTCTCATGATGAGTTCAGATTACTGTGGTCCTCTCATGATGATGAGTTCAGATTACTGTGGTCCTCTCATGATGATGAGTTCAGATTACTGTGGTCCTCTCATGATGATGAGTTCAGATTACTGTGGTCCTCTCATGATGATGAGTTCAGATTACTGTGGTCCTCTCATGATGATGAGTTCAGATTACTGTGGTCCTCTCATGATGACTTCAGATTACTGTGGTCCTCTCATGATGAGTTCAGATTACTGTGGTCCTCTCATGATGATGAGTTCAGATTACTGTGGTCCTCTCATGATGATGAGTTCAGATTACTGTGGTCCTCTCATGATGACTTCAGATTACTGTGGTCCTCTCACGATGACTTCAGATTACTGTGGTCCTCTCATGATGAGTTCAGATTACTGTGGTCCTCTCATGATGACTTCAGATTACTGTGGTCCTCTCATGATGATGAGTTCAGATTACTGTGGTCCTCTCATGATGATGAGTTCAGATTACTGTGGTCCTCTCATGATGATGAGTTCAGAGATATAATCCTAAACCTCATTCTCTCCCTCTCTCCCTCTCTCCCTCTCTCCTCTCTCTCTCTCTCTCTCTCTCTCTCTCTCTCTGTCTCTCTCTCTCTCTCTCTGTCTCTCTCTCTCTCTCTCTCTCTCTCTCTCTGTCTCTCTCTCTGATCTTCTCTCTCTCTCTCTCTCTGTCTCTCTCTCTCTCTCTCTCTGTCTCTCTCTCTCTCTCTGTCTCTCTCTCTCTCTCTCTCTCTCTCTCTCTCTCTCTCTCTCTCTCTCTCTCTCTCTCTCTCTCTCTCTCTCTCTCTGTCTCTCTCTCTCTCTCTCTCTCTCTCTCTCTCTGTCTCTCTCTCTCTCTCTCTCTCTCTCTCTCTCTCTCTCTCTCTCTCTCTCTCTCTCTCTCTCTCTGTCTCTCTCTCTCTCTCTCTCTCTCTCTCTCTCTCTCTCTCTCTCTCTCTCTCTCTCTCTCTCTCTCTCTCTCTCTCTCTCTCTCTGTCTCTCTCTCTCTCTCTCTCTCTCTCTCTCTCTCTCTCTCTCTCTCTCTCTCTCTCTCTCTCTCTCTCTCTCTCTCTCTCTCTCTCTCTCTCTGTCTCTGTCTCTCTCTCTCTCTCTCTCTCTCTCTCTCTCTCTCTCTCTCTCTCTCTCTCTCTCTCTCTCTCTCTCTCTCTCTCTCTCTCTCTCTCTCTGTCTCTGTCTCTGTCTCTGTCTCTGTCTCTCTCTCTCTCTCTCTCTCTCTCTCTCTCTCTCTCTCTCTCTCTCTCTCTCTCTCTCTCTCTCTCTCTCTCTCTCTCTCTCTCTCTCTCTCTCTCTCTCTCTCTCTCTCTCTCTCTCTCTCCCCCTGTCTCCCTCCCTCCCTCCCTCCCTCCTTCCTCAGGGCTACACCACTCACACGCTGCGTCTCCACTCGTGTTGGGAGATCACCAACCATGGTGTGGTTAACATGGTCCACAGCCTGCCCAACCTCACGGCTCTGAGCCTGTCAGGCTGCTCTAAAATCACGGATGACGGGGTGGAGCTGGTAGCAGAGAACCTGAGGAAGCTGCGGAGCCTGGACCTCTCCTGGTGCCCACGCATCACTGACATGGCCCTGGAGTACATTGCCTGTGACCTCCACAAACTAGAGGAGCTGGTACTGGACAGGTGAGAGCGGAGTGTAGTAGAGTATAGTAGTGTGTATTATAGTAGTGTGTAGTATAGTAGAGTATAGTAGTGTGTAGTATAGTAGAGTATAGTAGTGTGTAGTATAGTAGTGTGTATTATAGTAGTGTGTAGTATAGTAGAGTATAGTAGTGTGTAGTATAGTAGAGTATAGTAGTGTGTAGTATAGTAGTGTGTAGTATAGTAGTGTGTAGTATAGTAGAGTATAGTAGTGTGTAGTATAGTAGAGTATAGTAGTGTGTAGTATAGTAGTGTGTAGTATAGTAGAGTATAGTAGTGTGTAGTATAGTAGAGTATAGTAGTGTGTAGTATAGTAGTGTGTAGTATAGTAGTGTGTAGTATAGTAGAGTATAGTAGTGTGTAGTATAGTAGAGTATAGTAGTGTGTAGTATAGTAGTGTGTAGTATAGTAGAGTATAGTAATGTGTAGTATAGTAGTGTGTCGTATAGTAGAGTATAGTAGTGTGTAGTATAGTAGTGTGTATTATAGTAAGGTATCGGGTGTAGTATAGTAGTGTGGTGTATAGCAGGTAGTAGTATAGTGTGTGTGGTGGGGGGGTCACTCTCTTTCTCTGTCTCCCTCCCCCCCATCTCTATCTCTCTCTCTCTCTCTCTCTCCCCCCCCTCTCTCTCCAGATGTGTGAGGATTACAGATACAGGTCTAGGTTACCTGTCCACCATGTCTTCTTTGAGGAGTCTCTACCTACGCTGGTGTTGTCAGGTACAGTATACACTAGACCCTTACACCAGGGATCATCAACTAGATTCAGACAGGAACATAATTACAAATTATTTGTAGACTGAAAATTGACCTCAAGAAGCTCAAACAGATATGATATTGGACTAAAACACAATCATTTCAAACCTTTGTAAGAATCACATACACTTAGTGGCCAGTTTATTAGTACCTGGTCGGACGCTTTGCTTCCAGAACAGCCTGAATTCTTTGGGGTATGGAAACGTTGCTCAATTGGTATCATTTCAAACCTTTGTAAGAATCACATACACTTAGTGGCCAGTTTATTCGTACCTGGTCGGACGCTTTGCTTCCAGAACAGCCTGAATTCTTTGGGGTATGGAAACGTTGCTCAATTGGTATCATTTCAAACCTTTGTAAGAATCACATACACTTAGTGGCCAGTTTATTAGGTACACCCATCTAGTACCTAGTCGGACGCTTTGCTTTCAGAACAGCCTGAATTCTTTGGGGTATGGAAACGTTGCTCAATTGGTATCATTTCAAACCTTTGAAAGAATCACATACACTTAGTGGCCAGTTTATTAGGTACACCCATCTAGTACCTAGTCGGACACTTTGCTTTCAAAACAGCCTGAATTCTTCGGGGCATGGAAACGTTGCTCAATTGGTATCATTTCAAACCTTTGTAAGAATCACATACACTTAGTGGCCAGTTTATTAGGTACACCCATCTAGTACCTAGTCGGACACTTTGCTTTCAAAACAGCCTGAATTCTTCGGGGCATGGAAACGTTGCTCAATTGGTATCATTTCAAACCTTTGTAAGAATCACATACACTTAGTGGCTAGTTTATTAGGTACACCTGGTCGGACGCTTTGCTTCCAGAACAGCCTGAATTCTTTGGGGGTATGGAAACGTTGCTCAATTGGTATAATTTCAAACCTTTGTAAGAATCACATACACTTAGTGGCCAGTTTATTAGGTACACCCATCTAGTACCTAGTCGGACACTTTGCTTTCAAAACAGCCTGAATTCTTCGGGGCATGGAAACGTTGCTCAATTGGTATCATTTCAAACCTTTGTAAGAATCACATACACTTAGTGGCCAGTTTATTAGGTACACCCATCTAGTACCTAGTCGGACACTTTGCTTTCAAAACAGCCTGAATTCTTCGGGGCATGGAAACGTTGCTCAATTGGTATCATTTCAAACCTTTGTAAGAATCACATACACTTAGTGGCCAGTTTATTAGTACCTGGTCGGACGCTTTGCTTCCAGAACAGCCTGAATTCTTTGGGGTATGGAAACTTTGCTCAATTGGTATCATTTCAAACCTTTGTAAGAATCACATACACTTAGTGGCCAGTTTATTCGTACCCGGTCGGACGCTTTGCTTCCAGAACAGCCTGAATTCTTTGGGGTATGGAAACGTTGCTCAATTGGTATCATTTCAAACCTTTGTAAGAATCACATACACTTAGTGGCCAGTTTATTCGTACCCGGTCGGACGCTTTGCTTCCAGAACAGCCTGAATTCTTTGGGGTATGGAAACGTTGCTCAATTGGTATCATTTCAAACCTTTGTAAGAATCACATACACTTAGTGGCCAGTTTATTAGTACCTGGTCGGACGCTTTGCTTCCAGAACAGCCTGAATTCTTTGGGGTATGGAAACGTTGCTCAATTGGTATCATTTCAAACCTTTGAAAGAATCACATACACTTAGTGGCCAGTTTATTAGGTACACCCATCTAGTACCTAGTCGGACCCTTTTCTTTCAGAACAGCCTGAATTCTTCGGGAATGGAAACGTTGCTCAATTGGTATCAAGGGACCTAACGTGCGCCAGTAAAACATTCCCCACACCAGTACACCACCACCACCATCAGCCTGTACCGTTGACACCAGGCAGGATGTGGTCATGGACTCACTCTGCTTACGCCCAATCCTGACTCTGCCATCAGCATGATGTAACAGGAAGTCGGATTCAGGCAATGTTTTTCCTCTCTCCAGTTGTCCAGTGTTGGTGATCGCGTGCCCACTTCTCTGCCCACTTTCTGTTTGTAGCTGATAGGAGTGGAACCCGGTGTGGTCGTCTGCTGCAACAGCCAATCCGTGACAGAGATCGACGAGATGTCCGTTCTGAGATGTCGTTCTGCACACCACTGTTGTACAGCGCCATTATTTGGCTGTTTGTGGGTCACCTGTCAACTTGCATGATTCTTGCCGTTCTCTTTCATCAATTAGTTGTTCTCGCCCAAAGGACAGCCGCTGACAGTTGTTTTGCTTTTTGTCGCACCATTCTCGGTAAACCCTAGACACTGTCGTGCTTTTTGTGGCACTATTCTCGGCAAACCCTAGACACGGTCGTGCTTTTTGTGGCACCGTTCTCGGTAAACCCTAGACACGGTCCTGCTTTTTGTCGCACCATTCTCGGTAAACCCTAGACACGGTCGTGCTTTTTGTGGCACTATTCTCGGTAAACCCTAGACACGGTCGTGCTTTTTGTGGCACCATTCTCGGTAAACCCTAGAGACGGTCCTGCTTTTTGTCGCACCATTCTCGGTAAACCCTAGACACGGTCGTGCGTGAAAAAAGCCCAGGAAGCCGGATGTTTCTGAGATACAGGAATCGACGATCATACCACGTTCGAAATCGCTTAAATCACATGTTTTAAGGCCATTATCATTTTCAATCAAACAGTAACTGAATGCCTTGATGCCTGTCTGCCTGCTTTATATAACAAGCCACGACCACGTGACTCACTGTCTGTAGGAGCGAACCATTTTGGTGGGACCTAATAAACTGGACCAAATACACTGGGAATAAGTAGATTTACTAAATTAAAATAAATTGGAGCTGCTTTGTGTTTTTACAGTCTTTTATGCCAAACAATAAAACATAAATGAAAAAGTTTTTGTTAAGTTGGGGCCCTACACCCTACACACTAAACCCTTTATACTAATACCCTAGACCCTAGACCCTACACACTAA
>NW_025745733.1:250000-270000 GCF_021184085.1 Oncorhynchus gorbuscha | reverse complement strand
TCTACAGGTTTACCTGGTCTACAGGTTTACCTGGTCTGCATGTTTACCTGGTCTACAGGTTTACCTGGTCTACAGGTTGACCTGGTCTACAGGTTGACCTGTTCTACATGTTTACCTGGTCTACAGGTTTACCTGGTCTACAGGTTTACCTGGTCTGCATGTTTACCTGGTCTACAGGTTTACCTGGTCTACAGGTTTACCTGGTCTACAGGTTTACCTGGTCTGCATGTTTACCTGGTCTACAGGTTTACCTGGTCTACATGTTTACCTGGTCTACAGGTTTACCTGGTCTACAGGTTTACCTGGTCTGCATGTTTACCTGGTCTACAGGTTTACCTGGTCTACAGGTTTACCTGGTCTGCATGTTTACCTGGTCTACAGGTTTACCTGGTCTACAGGTTTACCTGGTCTACATGTTTACCTGGTCTACATATACAGTTCGTAAACTATTCAGACCCCTTGACTTTTTCCACATATTGTTACGTTACAGCCTTATTCTAAAATGGATTAAACAGTTGTTCCCCTCCACCTCATCAATCTACACACGATACCACATAATGACATCACAATGACATCACTATAATGACATCACAATAGCCCCATCAAATGACATCACAATACCCCATAATGACATCACAAAAGCCCATAATGACATCACAATACCCCATAATGACATCACAATACCCCATAATGACATCACAATACCCCATAATGACATCACAATACCCATAATGACATCACAATACCCCATAATGACATCACAATACCCCATAATGACATCACAATAGCCCACAAACAAAAATCACAATACAGACATCACAATAGTTTTTAGAATATTTTGCAAATATCACATTTCCATAAGTATTCAGACCCTTTAATCAGTACTTTGTTGAAGCACCTTTGGGAGCGACTACAGCCTCTATTCTTCTTGGGTATGACGCTACAAGCTTGGCACAGCTGTATTTGGGGAGTTTCTCCCATTCTTCTCTGCAGATTCTCTCAAGCTCTGTTAGGTTGGATGGGGAGTGTTGCTGCACAGCTCTTTTCAGGTCTCTCCAGAGATGTTAGATCGGGTTCAAGTCCGGACTCTGGCTGGGCCACTCAAGGACATTGAGAGACTTGTCCCAAAGCCACTCCCGAGTTGTCTTTGCTGTGTGCTTAGGGTCATTGTCCTGTTGGAAGCTATAGAGCAGGTTTTCTTCAAGGATCTCTGTACTTTGCTCTGTTCATCTTTCCCTCCATCCTGACTAGTCTCCCAGTCCCTGCAGGTAAAAAACATTCCTACAGCAGGATGCTGCCACCACCATGCTTCACTGTAGGGATGGTGCCAGGTCTCCTCCAGATGTGACACTTGGCATTCAGGCCAAAGAGTTCAATCTTAGTTTCATCAGACCAGAGAATCTTGTTTCTCATGGTCTGAAAGTCCTTTAGATGCCTTTTGGCAAACTACAAACTGGCTGTCATGTGCCTTTTACTGAGGAGTGGCTTCCGTCTGACCATAAAGGCCTGGAGTGCTGCAGAGATGGTTGTCCTTCTGGAAGGTTCTCCCATCTCCACAGAGGAACTATGGAGCTCTGTCAGAGTGATCATTGGGTTCTTGGTCACCTCCCTGACCAAGGCCCTTCTCCCCAATGGCTCAGTTTGGCCGGGTGGCCAGCCCTAGGAAGAGTCTTGGTGGTTCCAAACTTCTTCCATTTAAGAATGATGGAGGCCACTATGTTCTTGGGGACCTTTAATGCTGCAGAATTTATTATTTTACTCTTCCCCAGATCTGTGCCTCGACACAATCCTGTCTTCAAGTTCTACGGACAATTCCTTCGACCTCATGGCTTGGTTTTTGCTCTGACATGCACTGTCAACTGTGGGACCTTATATAGACAGGTGTGTGCCTTTCCAAATCATGTCCAATCAATTGCATTTACCACAGGTGGACTCCAATCAAGTTGTAGAAACATCTCAAGGATGATCAATGGAAACAGGATACACTTGAGTTTTAATTTCAAGTCTCATAGCAAAGGGTCTGAATGCTTATGTAAAGAAGGTATTTCTGTATTTTTGTGTGTTTTTTTCCCAAATCCATTTTAGAATAAGGCTGTAACGTAACAAAATGTGAAAAAGGTCAAGGAGTCTGAATACTTTCTGAAGGCCCTCATAGGAACTACTGTTCCCTCTCTCTTCCTCTCTGCTATGACCCCTCCAGTCTAAACCCTCATAGGAACTACTGTTCCCTCTCTCTTCCTCTCTGCTATGACCCCTCCAGTCCAAACCCTCATAGGAACTACTGGCCTTTGGTTTGATCACCACCACACAGTCGTTCCCTCTCTCTTCCTCTCTGCTATGACCCCTCCAGTCTAAACCCTCATAGGAACTACTGGCCTTTGGTTTGATCACCACCACACAGTCGTTCCCTCTCTCTTCCTCTCTGCTATGACCCCTCCAGTCTAAACCCTCATAGGAACTACTGGCCTTTGGTTTGATCACCACCACACAGTCGTTCCCTCTCTCTTCCTCTCTGCTATGACCCCTCCAGTCTAAACCCTCATAGGAACTACTGGCCTTTGGTTTGATCACCACCACACAGTCGTTCCCTCTCTCTTCCTCTCTGCTATGACCCCTCCAGTCTAAACCCTCATAGGAACTACTGGCCTTTGGTTTGATCACCACCACACAGTCGTTCCCTCTCTCTTCCTCTCTGCTATGACCCCTCCAGTCCAAACCCTCATAGGAACTACTGGCCTTTGGTTTGATCACCACCACACAGTCGTTCCCTCTCTCTTCCTATCTGCTATGACCCCTCCAGTCCAAACCCTCATAGGAACTACTGGCCTTTGGTTTGATCACCACCACACAATCGTTCCCTCTCTCTTCCTCTCTGCTATAACCCCTCCAGTCTAAACGCAGATAGTCTGAACAGGGACAGAGGTCATCCAGGAGCTGGCATGTCCTCCTTCTCATCCATACTGAGGAAACTTCAAAGGAACCAACACACACGCACGCATGCACAAACACTACGCATGCACACACACACACACTCTTCCTCTACCTGGCTGCGTTAATCTATATGGTATTCTACAGAAGGAGAGAGTTCAGTATATCATCTCTGACTACAGTACATGAATCATCTCTGACTACAGGCTACAGTACATGAATCATCTCTGACTACAGGCTACAGTACATGAATCATCTCTGACTACAGTACATGAATCATCTCTGACTACGGTACATTAATCATCTCTGACTACAGGCTACAGTACATTAATCATCTCTGACTACAGGCTACAGTACATTAATCATCTCTGACTACAGGCTACAGTACATTAATCATCTCTGTCTACAGTAAATGAATCATCTCTGACTACAGCACATGAATCATCTCTGACTACAGTACATTAATCATCTCTGACTACAGTACATTAATCATCTCTGACTACAGTACATGAATCATCTCTGACTACAGTACATGAATCATCTCTGACTACAGTACATTAATCATCTCTGACTACAGTACATGAATCATCTCTGTCTACAGTACATGAATCATCTCTGACTACAGGCTACAGTACATGAATCATCTCTGACTACAGTACATGAATCATCTCTGACTACAGTACATGAATGATCTCTGACTACAGTACATTAATCATCTCTGACTACAGTACATTAATCATCTCTGACTACAGTACATGAATCATCTCTGACTACAGTACATGAATCATCTCTGACTACAGTACATTAATCATCTCTGACTACAGTACATGAATCATCTCTGTCTACAGTACATGAATCATCTCTGACTACAGTACATGAATCATCTCTGACTACAGGCTACAGTACATGAATCATCTCTGACTACAGGCTACAGTACATGAATCATCTCTGACTACAGTACATGAATCATCTCTGAGTACAGTACATGAATCATCTCTGACTACAGAACATTAATCATCTCTGACTACAGGCTACAGTACATGAATCATCTCTGACTACAGGCTACAGTACATTAATCATCTCTGACTACAGTACATGAATCATCTCTGACTACAGTACATGAATCATCTCTGACTACAGTACATGAATCATCTCTGACTACAGGCTACAGTACATTAATCATCTCTGACTACAGTACATGAATCATCTCTGACTACAGTACATGAATCATCTCTGACTACAGTACATTAATCATCTCTGACTACAGTACATTAATCATCTCTGACTACAGTACATTAATCATCTCTGACTACAGGCTACAGCACATGAATCATCTCTGACTACAGTAGATGAATCATCTCTGACTACAGTACATTAATCATCTCTGACTACAGGCTCCAGTACATGAATCATCTCTGACTACAGTACATGAATCATCTCTGACTACAGGCTACAGTACATGAATCATCTCTGACTACAGTACATGAATCATCTCTGTCTACAGTAAATGAATCATCTCTGACTACAGTACATTAATCATCTCTGACTACAGTACATGAATCATCTCTGACTACAGAACATGAATCATCTCTGACTACAGTACATGAATCATCTCTGACTACAGGCTACAGTACATGAATCATCTCTGACTACAGTACATGAATCATCTCTGACTACAGTACATGAATCATCTCTGACTACAGGCTACAGTACATGAATCATCTCTGACTACAGTACATGAATCATCTCTGACTACAGTACATGAATCATCTCTGACTACAGTACATGAATAATCTCTGACTACAGTACACTAATCATCTCTGACTACAGTACATGAATCATCTCTGACTACAGTACATGAATCATCTCTGACTACAGGCTACAGTACATTAATCATCTCTGACTACAGTACATGAATCATCTCTGACTACAGTACATGAATCATCTCTGACTACAGTACATTAATCATCTCTGACTACAGGCTACAGTACATGAATCATCTCTGACTACAGGCTACAGTACATTAATCATCTCTGACTACAGTACATGAATCATCTCTGACTACAGTACATGAATCATCTCTGACTACAGTACATGAATCATCTCTGACTACAGTACATTAATCATCTCTGACTACAGTACATTAATCATCTCTGACTACAGTACATGAATCATCTCTGACTACAGTACATGAATCATCTCTGACTACAGTAAATGAATCATCTCTGACAGGCTACAGTACATGAATCATCTCTGACTACAGGCTACAGTAAATTAATCATCTCTGTCTACAGTAAATGAATCATCTCTGACTACAGTACATGAATCACTCTGACTACAGTACATGAATCATCTCTGACTACAGTAAATTAGTCATCTCTGTCTACAGTAAATGAATCATCTCTGACTACAGTACATTAATCATCTCTGACTACAGTACATTAATCATCTCTGACTACAGTACATGAATCATCTCTGACTACAGTACATGAATCATCTCTGACTACAGGCTACAGTACATGAATCATCTCTGACTACAGTACATGAATCATCTCTGACTACAGTACATGAATCATCTCTGACTACAGTACATGAATCATCTCTGACTACAGGCTACAGTACATGAATCATCTCTGACTACAGGCTACAGTACATGAATCATCTCTGACTACAGTACATGAATCATCTCTGACTACAGTACATGAATCATCTCTGACTACAGGCTACAGTACATTAATCATCTCTGACTACAGGCTACAGTACATTAATCATCTCTGACTACAGGCTACAGTACATGAATAATCTCTGAGTACAGTACATGAATCATCTCTGACTACAGTACATTAATCATCTCTGACTACAGGCTACAGTACATGAATCATCTCTGACTACAGTACATTAATAATCTCTGACTACGGTACATTAATCATCTCTGACTACAGGCTACAGTACATGAATCATCTCTGACTACAGTACATTAATCATCTCTGACTACAGTACATTAATCATCTCTGACTACAGTACATGAATCATCTCTGACTACAGTACATTAATTATCTCTGACTACAGGCTACAGTACATTAATCATCTCTGACTACAGTACATGAATCATCTCTGACTACAGTACATGAATCATCTCTGACTACAGTACATTAATCATCTCTGACTACAGTACATTAATCATCTCTGACTACAGTACATGAATCATCTCTGACTACAGTACATGAATCATCTCTGACTACAGTACATGAATCATCTCTGACTACAGTAAATGAATCATCTCTTACTACAGTACATGAATCATCTCTGACTACAGTACATGAATCATCTCTGACTACAGGCTCCAGTACATGAATCATATCTGAATACAGGCTCCAGTACATTACAATGTGTGTGTGAGGAGAGGAAGCATTTTGTAGACTATTGAGAAGCAGTCATCCACAGAGGGGGCTGTTTCCTAATTGATTGATTGTTCACCCGTTTACTACTTCCCACAAATCTGAAAGCATTGGATTGGTGGAGACCTGGGCTAGTGGGAGTTTCCACCATGTTTCTCACACCAGTCATTTCCTGTCAAATCAGTGAAGGGAAGTGAACAAGTGCATTTTTTTTTAAGGAAGGAGAGATAATTGGTTACACAACCATATGGGGAGAATCTTAATTGTATTTCCTTGATTTCCCCGCGTCCTCCTTCCAGAACCCATTCAATGAGAAGGTTCATCCCCTCTGTACCTTCTCATCCAAAAGGTTTTGACAAGGAGAGGAGAGAGGACATACAATTAAGATGCATGGACTTCCTGTGTTTCTCCTCTGTCCTGTCTGTCTCTGCACCACTCCTCCCCCTGCTGACCAACTCTGGTATCTCAGGAAAGCTCATTATTCAGACTGTGTTTCTCCTCTGTCCTGTCTGTCTCTGCTCCACTCCTCCCCCTGCTGACCAACTCTGGTATCTCAGGAAAACTCATTATTCAGATTGAATGGAATGTTTGGATTGCTATATAATGATAGGATATTTAGAATGATGGAATGATAGAATGTTTAGAATGATAGAATGTTTAGAATTATATAATATTTAGAATGATAGAATATTTAGAATGATAGAATAGATAGAATGATCAAATATTTTGAATGATAGAATAGATAGAATGATAGAATGATTGAAAAGATAGAATATTTAGAATGATATAATAGATAGAATGATATAATGATATAATAGATAATAAAATAATTAATTAAGATGAACTATATTAGAAACCCAAGTCAGACTTTTACCATCTACTATATTAGTCTGACTTGGGTTTCTGTCCTCTAGACTTTTACCATCTACTATATTAGTCTGACTTGGGTTTCTGTTCTCTTTCTCTCTTCTCTCTGCCTCCCTCCCTCCCCATCTCTCTCTTTCTCTCCTCTCTCTGCCTCCCTCCCCATCTCTCTCTTTCTCTCCTCTCTCTGCCTCCCTCCCCATCTCTCTCTTTCTCTCTTCTCTCTGCCTCCCTCCCTCCCCATCTCTCTCTTTCTCTCCTCTCTCTGCCTCCCTCCCCATCTCTCTCTTTCTCTCCTCTCTCTGCCTCCCTCCCCATCTCTCTCTTTCTCTCTTCTCTCTGCCTCCCTCCCCATCTCTCTCTTTCTCTCCTCTCTCTGCCTCCCTCCCCATCTCTCTCTCTTCTCTCTCTCTCTCTGCCTCCCTCCCCATCTCTCTCTTTCTCTCCTCTCTCTGCCTCCCTCCCCATCTCTCTCTTCTGCCTCTCCCCATCTCTCTCTGCCTCCCTCCCCATCTCTCTCTTTCTCTCCTCTCTCTGCCTCCCTCCCCATCTCTCTCTTTCTCTCCTCTCTCTGCCTCCCTCCCCATCTCTCTCTTTCTCTCCTGTGCCTCTCTGCCTCCCTCCCCATCTCTCTCTTGCTCTCCTCTCTCTGCCTCCCTCCCCATCTCTCTCTTTCTCTCCTCTCTCTGCCTCCCTCCCCATCTCTCTCTTGCTCTCCTCTCTCTGCCTCCCTCCCCATCTCTCTCTTTCTCTCCTCTCTCTGCCTCCCTCCCCATCTCTCTCTTGCTCTCCTCTCTGTGCCTCCCTCCCCATCTCTCTCTTTCTCTCTTCTCTCTGCCTCCCTCCCCATCTCTCTCTTTCTCTCCCTCCCCATCTCTCTCTTGCCTCCCTCCCCATCTCTCTCTTGCTCTCCCCATCTCTCTGCCTCCCTCCACCCCATCTCTCTCTTTCTCTCTGCCTCCTCCCCATCTCTCTCTTTCTCTCCTCTCTCTGCCTCCCTCCCCATCTCTCTCTTTGCTCTCCTCTCTCTGCCTCCCTCCCCATCTCTCTCTTTCTCTCCTCTCTCTGCCTCCCTCCCCATCTCTCCCCATCTCTCTCTTTCTCTTTGCCTCCCTCCCTCCACATCTCTCTCTTTCTCTCCTCTCTCTGCCTCCCTCCCCATCTCTTTCTTTCTCTCTTCTCTCTGCCTCCCTTTCTCTGCTTCTCCCTCTCTCTCATGCTCCTCTCTCCACCTCTCTCTCTATCTCTCTGCCCCCCCCCCCAGGTTGTCCACTCCTAACCACTACAGGTCTATCTGGTTTGATCCAGATCCAGGATCTAGAGGAGTTGGAGTTGACCAACTGTCCTGGAGCCACAGCCGAACTCTTCAAGTACTACTCACTACACCTGACACGCTGCATGGTCATCGAGTAGCCCCCTCGGATACCATCACATCCCCTCTAACCTACCACCTTATCCAACTACCAACTGACCTGCCTACCAATCCCCGACCCCAACTACTGACCACTCCATTACTTCAGCCCAACGAACGCAGAGGAGGAATGATGACGATGTCGATGGAGCCAGCCACGATCTCTGCTCCAGCCAGGATCTCTGCTCCTCTCTGCTCCAGCTAGGATCTCTGCTCCAGCTAGGATCTCTGCTCCAGCTAGGATCAACCAGGGAACGTTTACAGGAAAGAGGGATTTTTTGTAGAGGGATAAACTATTTAAAATAAAAAAGTGAGTTTATTGGATCAGAGGGATGTTCTGTACAGACCAGACAGGACAGTTTAACATGGCTGTGATGGACTCCAAGTGGAGAAAGGGATAAGTCTGGGACGCACAGGATCATTGAACACACACACACACACTGTACACACACACACACTGTACACACACACACACTGTACACACACACACACACACACTGTACACACTGTACACACACACACTGTACACACACACACACACACACACACACACACACACACACACACACACACACACACACACACACACACACACACACACACACACACACTGTACACACACACACACACACTGTACACACACACACACACACACACTGTACACACACACACGCTGTACACACACACACACTGTACACACACACACACACACACACACACACACACACACACACACACACACACACACACACACACACACACACACACACACACACACACACACACACACACACACACACACACACACACACACACACACACACACACACTGTACACACACACACACACACACACACACACTGTACACACACACACACACTGTAAACACACACACAAAAGGGAACTCCACCAGACGACCAGACGGTGACATCTCCGTGTCTCTCTGTGTGAGAATGGGGCGACGTCAGACCCTCTCCTCTCCATGTCTTAGCAAAGAACTAAAGAAGAAAAATGCCTCTGTGGAATAACGCGCCAGAGCTGCACGCTTTACCTGCTCGTTGTCATGCCGATTCATCTCTCTCTTTTTGTTGTTGATATTACTACTACTATTATTTTATTTTTGTAAACATTATTTTGGGAATCTGAGGACAACTGAGAATGAATTCCTGTGTGGAGGGAGGATACGTGTCTGAGGCTTTACAGTACAGGACAAAAACAACTACACTACCCAGGAAACACTGGGGTCAATCCTGATGATTCTACCCAGAGGTCACCTGATCAGACCCTGCAGAGGTCAGGGTCAGGACAGACTGAGACTACAGAGACTCTATTCCACTTTACATACACTAGCTGATGCTGATTGGTTATAAGCTTGGCCTTACCTACCATTCTGTTTGCCCTTCCATTCTGTGGTCAGTTTAGTATCAGTGGTTAGATGGGAGAGGAGGGCCGTTATATACATCCATTGTGCCATGGTTTTACCTCCCGGCATCATGACTTACTTCAACGTCTTGATGCTATGTACCTCCGTTTACACTGTCCGTTACAGTTATACACACACACACACACACACACACACACACACACACACACACACACACACACACACACACACACACACACACACACACACACACACACACACACACACACACACACACACACACACACACACGGTCGTTGTGTCTCTGAATCAACTCAATACAAACTGACTCTGTGTGTGAAACTGAGGACGTTCCACAACGGTGAGGGAGGGAACGATGGCCTCCAGTTATATTGGAGATTTAAGACCAGGTTAACAACTGATACAGGGTCAGATATTTTGACTTTCTCCTAATGGCCAAGGTTAGGATGTGGGTAGAGCAAGCTGATCCTAGATCTGTGAATATGAGTCCCCTAATGGTTAAGGTTAGGATGTGGGTAGAGCAAGCTGATCCTAGATCTGTGAATATGAGCAACGTCTACCCTGACCACTACTACGACTGAGCCCTTTACCCAGCATGCTTTGTGGTCCTCATTCAAGATGGCGGCTCTGTCAAAAGGGCCAAGTTTTGCAGTCCTTGTAATAATCTCATTTCTATTATAAACTTCACCTGGTGAACCAGCTCTCCTTACTGCTGTGTGTGTGTGTGTGTGTGTGTGTGTGTGTGTGTGTGTGTGTGTGTGTGTGTGTGTGTGTGTGTGAGAGGGGGGGGGTCCTCAGCTTGCTTCCTTCTGAGGATTTGATTCATAATGACGGGGAGTCCTGTAACAGTTGCTTCCTTCTGAGTTGACTGTTGATTCATAATGACGTCCAGGTTGAGTTGACTGTAACAGTTGATTCATAATGACGTCCAGGTTGAGTTGACTGTAACAGTTGATTCATAATGACGTCCAGGTTGAGTTGACTGTAACAGTTGATTCATAATGACGTCCAGGTTGAGTTGACTAACAGTTGATTCATAATGACTTCCAGGTTGAGTTGACTAACAGTTGATTCATAATGACGTCCAGGTTGAGTTGACTAACAGTTGATTCATAAGGACGTCCAGGTTGAGTTGACTGTAACAGTTGATTCATAATGACGTCCAGGTTGAGTTGACTGTAACAGTTGATTCATAATGACGTCCAGGTTGAGTTGACTGTAACAGTTGATTCATAATGACGTCCAGGTTGAGTTGACTGTAACAGTTGATTCATAATGACGTCCAGGTTGAGTTGACTAACAGTTGATTCATAATGACGTCCAGGTTGAGTTGACTAACAGTTGATTCATAAGGACGTGCAGGTTGAGTTGACTGTAACAGTTGATTCATAATGACGTCCAGGTTGAGTTGACTAACAGTTGATTCATAAGGACGTCCAGGTTGAGTTGACTGTAACAGTTGATTCATAATGACGTCCAGGTTGAGTTGACTGTAACAGTTGATTCATAATGACGTCCAGGTTGAGTTGACTAACAGTTGATTCATAATGACTTCCAGGTTGAGTTGACTGTAACAGTTGATTCATAAGGACGTCCAGGTTGAGTTGACTGTAACAGTTGATTCATAATGACGTCCAGGTTGAGTTGACTGTAACAGTTGATTCATAATGACGTCCAGGTTGAGTTGACTGTAACAGTTGATTCATAATGACGTCCAGGTTGAGTTGACTGTAACAGTTGATTCATAATGACGTCCAGGTTGAGTTGACTGTAACAGTTGATTCATAATGACGTCCAGGTTGAGTTGACTGTAACAGTTGATTCATAATGACGTCCAGGTTGAGTTGACTGTAACAGTTGATTCATAAGAACACCAGGTTGAGTTGACAACAGTTGATTCACAATGACCCCCAGGCAGAGTTGACTGTAACATTGATTCAGCTCCAGTCCTAAAGATAACAGTCTTGAGTTGACTGTAACAGGATTCATCGTCCAGGTTGAGTTGACTGTATACAGTTGATTCATAATGACGTCCAGGTTGAGTTGACTGTAACAGTTGACAGCGTAGACACCTCCTTACGCCACACAGGGTAAATTTCTCATGCTATATTTAGGTACGGCTTGGGTACACACACACACACACACACACACACACACACACACACACACACACACACACACACACACACACACACACACACACACACACACACACACACACACAGACACACACAGGTACACACAGGTACAGACCCCCAGGCAGACAGATGTAACATTCCTTCAGCTCCAGTCCTAAAGATAACAGTCTGTACTTGGCTCTCAGGTGGAGGTGACAGGGATGATATGGGTGAGGTAGAGGTACAGGTAGAGGTACAGATAGAGGTACAGATAAGAGGTACAGGTAGAGGTACAGATAGAGGTACAGATAGAGGTACAGGTAGAGGTACAGATAGAGGTACAGATAGAGGTACAGATAGAGGTACAGATAGAGGTACAGGTAGAGGTACAGGTAGAGGTACAGATAGAGGTACGGATAGAGGTACGGATAGAGGTACGGATAGAGGTACAGGTAGAGGTACAGATAGAGGTACAGGTAGAGGTACAGGTAGAGGTACAGGTAGAGGTACAGGTAGAGGTACAGATAGAGGTACAGGTAGAGGTACAGGTAGAGGTACAGGTAGAGGTACAGGCCAGCCCCCTCCCCCCAGCCAATAGCAGGTTCTAGGTATTTCTGCTTTTAAAGGCATTATCCCATTGAGCCACCGTATGTAGTGTTTACTGTGAGCAGGATCTCCCTGAACCCGGAAACATTGCCTTGAAAAGCCTCACTGCCTCTCTAACCTTAAGTATTCATGTAGTGAGCTTGAGGGTTCCTGACTGTCTGGTTTCCTGCTTCACACAAACACTACAGGCTTTTAATCAACTGGTCCCACTTTGATTTATTCACCTTCGATGACGTGCTGTACATAATGTATTTATCTATTTATTTATTTATTTATTGACTGAGGATTGTGATTGGTTGAGACAGTCTTTCAGCCAAACAGACCCATTTAAAGCTGAGCCTGTTGGTTTGTCGTGTGTCATGATACTGGTCAGCGGGTGGCTCATTTAGGTTACGGGCAAATCTGAAATGGCTCCCTATTACCTATTGTAGTGCACTACTTTGAGCCAAAAGAAGTGCCCTATTTGAGGAAGGAATATGTATAGGAATAGTAAAGGAATAAGAGGAGCTTTTGAGCAATACCTGAAGAACATATTCCCTATATAAAACAAGTCAACTACTTGACCAATAGGAGGGATTCTAGCTCTTAGCTGTGGCTGCTGGTCCACTAGGGGATTCTAGCTCTTAACTGTGGCTGCTGGTCCACTAGGGGATTCTAGCTCTTAGCTGTGGCTGCTGGTCCACTAGGGGATTCTAGCTCTTAACTATGGCTGCTGGTCCACTAGGGGATTCTAGCTCTTAACTATGGCTGCTGGTCCACTAGGGGATTCTAGCTCTTAACTGTGGCTGCTGGTCCACTAGGGGATTCTAGCTCTTAGCTGTGGCTGCTGGTCCACTAGGGGATTCTAGCTCTTAACTGTGGCTGCTGGTCCACTAGGGGATTCTAGCTCTTAGCTGTGGCTGCTGGTCCACTAGGGGATTCTAGCTCTTAGCTGTGGCTGCTGGTCCACTGGGGATTCTAGCTCTTAGCTGTGGCTGCTGGTCCACTAGGGGATTCTAGCTCTTAGCTGTGGCTGCTGGTCCACTAGGGGATTCTAGCTCTTAGCTGTGGCTGCTGGTCCACTAGGGGATTCTAGCTCTTAGCTGTGGCTGCTGGTCCACTAGGGGATTCTAGCTCTTACTGCTGGTCCACTAGGGATTCTAGCTCTTAACTGCTGGTCCACTAGGGGATTCTAGCTCTTAACTGCTGGTCCACTAAGGGATTCTAGCTCTTAACTATGGCTGCTGGTCCACTAGGGGATTCTAGCTCTTAACTATGGCTGCTGGTCCACTAGGGGATTCTAGCTCTTAACTGCTGGTCCACTAGGGGATTCTAGCTCTTAACTGCTGGTCCACTAGGGGATTCTAGCTCTTAACTATGGCTGTTGGTCCACTAGGGGATTCTAGCTCTTAACTATGGCTGCTGGTCCACTAGGGGATTCTAGCTGTTAACTGCTGGTCCACTAGGGGATTCTAGCTCTTAACTATGGCTGCCACTGGCTCTTAACTGCTGGTCCACTAGGGGATTCTAGCTCTTAACTATGGCTGCTGGTCCACTAGGGGATTCTAGCTCTTAACTGCTGGTCCACTAGGGGATTCTAGCTCTTAACTGCTGGTCCACTAAGGGATTCTAGCTCTTAGCTGTGGCTGCTGGTCCACTAGGGGATTCTAGCTCTTAGCTGTGGCTGCTGGTCCACTAGGGGATTCTAGCTCTTAGCTGTGGCTGCTGGTCCACTAGGGGATTCTAGCTCTTAACTGCTGGTCCACTAGGGGATTCTAGCTCTTAACTGTGGCTGCTGGTCCACTAGGGGATTCTAGCTCTTAGCTGTGGCTGCTGGTCCACTAGGGGATTCTAGCTCTTAGCTGTGGCTGCTGGTCCACTAGGGGATTCTAGCTCTTAGCTGTGGCTGCTGGTCCACTAGGGATTCTAGCTCTTAGCTGCTGGTCCACTAGGGGATTCTGCTGCTGCTGGTCCACTAGGGGATTCTAGCTCTTAACTGCTGGTCCACTAGGGGATTCTAGCTCTTAGCTGTGGCTGCTGGTCCACTAGGGGATTCTAGCTCTTAGCTGCTGGTCCACTGGGGATTCTAGCTCTTAACTGCTGGTCCACTAGGGATTCTAGCTCTTAGCTGTGGCTGCTGGTCCACTAGGGATTCTGCTGGTCCACTAGCTCTTAGCTGCTGGTCCACTAGGGGATTCTAGCTCTTAGCTGTGGCTGCTGGTCCACTAGGGGATTCTAGCTCTTAGCTGCTGGTCCACTAGGGGATTCTAGCTCTTAGCTGTGGCTGCTGGTCCACTAGGGGATTCTAGCTCTTAGCTGCTGGTCCACTAGGGGATTCTAGCTCTTAACTGCTGGTCCACTAGGGGATTCTAGCTCTTAACTGCTGGTCCACTAGGGGATTCTAGCTCTTAGCTGCTGGTCCACTAGGGGATTCTAGCTCTTAACTGCTGGTCCACTAGGGGATTCTAGCTCTTAACTGCTGGTCCACTAGGGGATTCTAGCTCTTAGCTGCTGGTCCACTAGGGGATTCTAGCTCTTAGCTGTGGCTGCTGGTCCACTAGGTGATTCTAGCTCTTAGCTGTGGCTGCTGGTCCACTAGGGATTCTAGCTCTTAGCTGCTGCTGGTCCACTAGGGGATTCTAGCTCTTAGCTGTGGCTGCTGGTCCACTAGGGGATTCTAGCTCTTAGCTGTGGCTGCTGGTCCACTAGGGGATTCTAGCTCTTAGCTGTGGCTGCTGGTCCACTAGGGGATTCTAGCTCTTAGCTGTGGCTGCTGGTCCACTAGGGGATTCTAGCTCTTAGCTGTGGCTGCTGGTTCACTAGGGGATTCTAGCTCTTAACTGCTGGTCCACTAGGGGATTCTAGCTCTTAACTGCTGGTCCACTAGGGGATTCTAGCTCTTAACTGCTGGTCCACTAGGGGATTCTAGCTCTTAACTGCTGGTCCACTAGGGGATTCTAGCTCTTAGCTGTGGCTGCTGGTCCACTAGGGGATTCTAGCTCTTAACTGCTGGTCCACTAGGGGATTCTAGCTCTTAACTGCTGGTCCACTAGGGGATTCTAGCTCTTAGCTGTTGGTCCACTAGGGGATTCTAGCTCTTAGCTGCTGGTCCACTAGGGGATTCTAGCTCTTAACTGCTGGTCCACTAGGGGATTCTAGCTCTTAACTGTTGGTCCACTAGGGGATTCTAGCTCTTAGCTGTGGCTGCTGGTCCACTAGGGGATTCTAGCTCTTAACTGCTGGTCCACTAGGGGATTCTAGCTCTTAGCTGCTGGTCCACTAGGGGATTCTAGCTCTTAGCTGTGGCTGCTGGTCCACTAGGGGATTCTAGCTCTTAGCTGCTGGTCCACTAGGGGATTCTAGCTCTTAGCTGTGGCTGCTGGTCCACTAGGGGATTCTAGCTCTTAGCTGTGGCTGCTGGTCCACTAGGGGATTCTAGCTCTTAGCTGTGGCTGTTGGTCCACTAGGGGATTCTAGCTCTTAGCTGTGGCTGCTGGTCCACTAGGGGATTCTAGCTCTTAGCTGTGGCTGCTGGTCCACTAGGGGATTCTAGCTCTTAGCTGTGGCTGCTGGTCCACTAGGGGATTCTAGCTCTTAGCTGTGGCTGCTGGTCCACTAGGGGATTCTAGCTCTTAGCTGCTGGTCCACTAGGGGATTCTAGCTCTTAGCTGTGGCTGCTGGTCCACTAGGGGATTCTAGCTCTTAACTGCTGGTCCACTAGGGGATTCTAGCTCTTAACTGCTGGTCCACTAGGGGATTCTAGCTCTTAACTGCTGGTCCACTAGGGGATTCTAGCTCTTAACTGCTGGTCCACTAGGGGATTCTAGCTCTTAGCTGCTGGTCCACTGGGGGATTCTAGCTCTTAGCTGCTGGTTCACTAGGGGATTCTAGCTCTTAGCTGCTGGTTCACTAGGGGATTCTAGCTCTTAACTGCTGGTCCACTAGGGGATTCTAGCTCTTAGCTGCTGGTTCACTAGGGGATTCTAGCTCTTAGCTGCTGGTTCACTAGGGGATTCTAGCTCTTAACTGCTGGTCCACTAGGGGATTCTAGCTCTTAGCTGCTGGTCCACTGGGTGATTCTAGCTCTTAACTGCTGGTCCACTAGGGGATTCTAGCTCTTAACTGCTGGTCCACTAGGGGATTCTAGCTCTTAACTGCTGGTCCACTAGGGGATTCTGCTGCTGTGGCTGCTGGTCCACTAGGGGATTCTAGCTCTTAGCTGTGGCTGCTGGTCCACTAGGGGATTCTAGCTCTTAACTGCTGGTCCACTAGGGATTCTGCTCTTAGCTGCTGGTCCACTAGGGGATTCTAGCTCTTAGCTGTGGCTGCTGGTCCACTAGGGGATTCTAGCTCTTAGCTGCTGGTCCACTAGGGGATTCTAGCTCTTAGCTGTGGCTGCTGGTCCACTAGGGGATTCTAGCTCTTAGCTGTGGCTGCTGGTCCACTAGGGGATTCTAGCTCTTAGCTGTGGCTGCTGGTCCACTAGGGGATTCTAGCTCTTAGCTGCTGGTCCACTAGGGGATTCTAGCTCTTAACTGCTGGTCCACTAGGGGATTCTAGCTCTTAACTGTGGCTGCTGGTCCACTAGGGGATTCTAGCTCTTACCTGCTGGTCCACTAGGGGATTCTAGCTCTTAGCTGTGGCTGCTGGTCCACTAGGGGATTCTAGCTCTTAGCTGCTGGTCCACTAGGGGATTCTAGCTCTTAACTGCTGGTCCACTAGGGGATTCTAGCTCTTAACTGCTGGTCCACTAGGGGATTCTAGCTCTTAGCTGCTGGTCCACTAGGGGATTCTAGCTCTTAGCTGTGGCTGCTGGTCCACTAGGGGATTCTAGCTCTTAGTTGTGGCTGCTGGTCCACTAGGGGATTCTAGCTCTTAGCTGCTGGTCCACTAGGGGATTCTAGCTCTTAACTGTGGCTGCTGGTCCACTAGGGGATTCTAGCTCTTAACTGCTGGTCCACTAGGGGATTCTGGCTCTTAGCTGTGGCTGCTGGTCCACTAGGGGATTCTAGCTCTTAACTGCTGGTCTGCTGGTCTGGTCACTAGGGGATTCTAGCTCTTAGCTGTGGCTGCTGGTCCACTAGGGGATTCTAGCTCTTAGCTGCTGGTCCACTAGGGGATTCTAGCTCTTAGCTGTGGCTGCTGGTCCACTAGGGGATTCTAGCTCTTAACTGCTGGTCCACTAGGGGATTCTAGCTCTTACCTGCTGGTCCACTAGGGGATTCTAGCTCTTAACTGCTGGTCCACTAGGGGATTCTAGCTCTTACCTGCTGGTCCACTAGGGGATTCTAGCTCTTAGCTGTGGCTGCTGGTCCACTAGGGGATTCTAGCTCTTAGCTGCTGGTCCACTAGGGGATTCTAGCTCTTAGCTGCTGGTCCACTAGGGGATTCTAGCTCTTAGCTGTGGCTGCTGGTCCACTAGGGGATTCTAGCTCTTAGCTGTTGGTCCACTGGGGGATTCTAGCTCTTAGCTGCTGGTTCACTAGGGGATTCTAGCTCTTAGCTGTGGCTGCTGGTCCACTAGGGGATTCTAGCTCTTAACTGCTGGTCCACTAGGGGATTCTAGCTCTTAGCTGTGGCTGCTGGTCCACTAGGGGATTCTAGCTCTTAGCTGCTGGTCCACTAGGGGATTCTAGCTCTTAACTGCTGGTCCACTAGGGGATTCTAGCTCTTAACTGTGGCTGCTGGTCCACTAGGGGATTCTAGCTCTTAGCTGCTGGTCCACTAGGGGATTCTAGCTCTTAGCTGTGGCTGCTGGTCCACTAGGGGATTCTAGCTCTTAGCTGTGGCTGCTGGTCCACTAGGGGATTCTAGCTCTTAGCTGTGGCTGCTGGTCCACTAGGGGATTCTAGCTCTTAGCTGCTGGTCCACTAGGGGATTCTAGCTCTTAACTGCTGGTCCACTAGGGGATTCTAGCTCTTAACTGCTGGTCCACTAGGGGATTCTAGCTCTTAGCTGTTGGTCCACTAGGGGATTCTAGCTCTTAGCTGTGGCTGCTGGTCCACTAGGGGATTCTAGCTCTTAGCTGTGGCTGCTGGTCCACTAGGGGATTCTAGCTCTTAGCTGTGGCTGGTCCACTGGGGATTCTAGCTCTTAGCTGTGGCTGCTGGTCCACTAGGGGATTCTAGCTCTTAGCTGCTGGTCCACTGGGGGATTCTAGCTCTTAGCTGTGGCTGCTGGTCCACTGGGTGATTCTAGCTCTTAACTGTGGCTGCTGGTCCACTAGGGGATTCTATTTGTGTTCTGATAGCTATCTTGACTTTTGTGTCCAGCTTCACTTCAACAGTACTTGATTGGAATTTTATAAATTCACATTGAATCTCGAGAGTGCTGTGAAAATAGTGAGCTGTTGTGGGCTTACAGATTTGTAACGTCCGGGAGAGCCCAGCACAGAATGTTTTCTTTCAGTAGGCTTTTTCCCGACCCCTAGCTAAGCTAGCAGCATTGGTTAGCTCAGCTAGCTGCATACTGTCAGTTTAGCTAGGATTGCTGGATTGGTTAGCTCAGCTAGCTGCATACTGTCAGTTTAGCTAGGATAGCTGGATTGGTTAGCTGCTAGCTGCATACTGTCTTTAGCATAGCTGGATTGGTTAGCTTAGCTAGCTGCATACTGTCAGTTTAGCTAGGATAGCTGGATTGGTTAGCTGAGCTAGCTGCATACTGTCAGTTTAGCTAAAATAGCTGGATTACTGACATCATCACTCCCCAACCTCAACCCTGTACAGCCCTACTGTATGCTGGATTTACTGTACTGTACCTATGTTAAGGCCAAGCATCAAGCTGACAGCACCCCCCCTCTCCCCCCTCTATCTCTAACAGAAGAAGTGTCCAGGGGCATTTGTCATCACCCACCAATTATCTCCCTCCCTCCCTCCCCTCTCCCCCTCCCTCCCTCCCTCCCTCCTCCTCTCTCTCTCCCTCTCTTTCCCTCCCTCTCCCTCTCCTCCCCCCCTCCCCCTCCCTCTCCCTCCCTCCCTCTCTCTCCCCTCCCTCTCTCCCCTCCCTCTCTCTCTCTCTTCCTCCCCCCTCTCCCCCTCCCTCCCTCTCCCTCTCTTTCCCTCCCTCTCCCTCCCTCTCCTCCCTCCTCTCCCTCCTCCCTCCCTCCCTCCCTCCCTCCCCCCTCTCCCTCCCTCCCTCCCTCCCTCCCTCCCTCCCTCCCTCCCTCCCTCTCTCCCCTCCCTCTCTCTCCCTCTCTCTCCCCCTCCCTCCCTCTCCCTCTCTTTCCCTCCCCCTCTCCCTCCCTCCCTCTCTCCCCCTCCCTCTCTCTCCCTCTCTCCCTCCCTCCCCCTCCC
>NW_025745733.1:202500-245000 GCF_021184085.1 Oncorhynchus gorbuscha | reverse complement strand
GGACAGGACAGGAAATGGGGGAAAACACAGTCAGTCTGTGAGGACAGGACAGGAAATGGGGGAAACACAGTCAGTCTGTGAGGACAGGACAGGAAATGGGGGAAAACACAGGACCGGTTTCCCCAACACAGATTAATAATAATCCCGGACTACGAGACACGTTGAATGGAGAAGGAGGACGAAGTGGGCTTTAATCTGTGTGAACGAAAAAACCTTCCTCCTCGCATCACATGTCAACGTTAAAACAGGAAGTTGGGGTCTCTAAGTTACAGTTAGGCACAGCCATTAAACAGAGGAGGGTAACCTGGTCTAATCTAATCCTGTCTGCATCATTTATTCTCCCATAACATAGTATCATTGAGAGCTACTGGGAATTTTGCAATCCTAGACACTTTGGTGAGAGAGAGTACAGTTTGTGTCCTCTTGTCTCTGACTCCCGGGGTCATTCCTCCACTTGGCCTCTAGGTGGAGCCCTCTCTCCAAACAGCACAGCTCGCCATCGAGGAAGGAGACAGAAGGGATCTATAAAGGAGGTTCCTCTATACACAGAAAGACCCCTGGGGGCTAACTGGACTGTGTACGTGTGAATGGACATGTATGTGTGTATGGACATGTATGTGTGTATGGACATGTATGTGTGGATGGACATGTATGTGTGGATGGACATGTATGTGTGAATGGACATGTATGTGTGTATGGACATGTATGTGTGTATGGACATGTATGTGTGTATGGACATGTATGTGTGTATGGACATGTATGTGTGTATGGACATGTATGTGTGATTGGACATGTATGTGTGATTGGACATGTATGTGTGTATGGACATGTATGTGTGTATGGACATGTATGTGTGTATGGACACGTGTGTATGGACATGTATGTGTGTATGTGTGTATGGACATGTATGTGTGAATGGACATGTATGTGTGAATGGACATGTATGTGTGTATGGACATGTATGTGTGTATGGACACGTGTGTATGGACATGTATGTGTGTATGGACATGTATGTGTGTATGGACATGTATGTGTGTATGGACATGTATGTGTGTATGGACATGTATGTGTGAATGGACATGTATGTGTGTATGGACACGTGTGTATGGACATGTATGTGTGTATGGACATGTATGTGTGTATGGACATGTATGTGTGAATGGACATGTATGTGTGTATGGACACGTGTGTATGGACATGCATGTGTGTATGGACATGTATGTGTGAATGGACATGTATGTGTGTATGGACACGTGTGTATGGACATGTATGTGTGAATGGACATGTATGTGTGTATGGACACGTGTGTGTGAATGGACATGTATGTGTGAATGGACATGTATGTGTGAATGGACATGTATGTGTGTATGGACATGTATGTGTGTATGGACATGTATGTGTGTATGGACATGTATGTGTGAATGGACATGTATGTGTGTATGGACATGTATGTGTGAATGGACATGTATGTGTGTATGGACATGTATGTGTGAATGGACATGTATGTGTGGATGGACATGTATGTGTGGATGGACATGTATGTGTGAATGGACATGTATGTGTGAATGGACATGTATGTGTGGATGGACATGTATGTGTGAATGGACATGTATGTGTGAATGGACATGTATGTGTGTATGGACATGTATGTGTGAATGGACATGTATGTGTGAATGGACATGTATGTGTGAATGGACATGTATGTGTGTATGGACATGTATGTGTGTATGGACATGTATGTGTGGATGGACATGTATGTGTGTATGGACATGTATGTGTGTATGGACATGTATGTGTGAATGGACATGTATGTGTGGATGTACATGTATGTGTGTATGGACATGTATGTGTGGATGGACATGTATGTGTGTATGGACATGTATGTGTGAATGGACATGTATGTGTGTATGGACATGTATGTGTGGATGGACATGTATGTGTGAATGGACATGTATGTGTGAATGGACATGTATGTGTGTATGGACATGTATGTGTGGATGGACATGTATGTGTGGATGGACATGTATGTGTGGATGGACATGTATGTGTGGATGGACATGTATGTGTGGATGGACATGTATGTGTGTATGGACATGTATGTGTGTATGGACATGTATGTGTGTATGGACATGTATGTGTGGATGGACATGTATGTGTGGATGGACATGTATGTGTGTATGGACGCGTGTGGATGGACATGTATGTGTGGATGGACATGTATGTGTGTATGGACACGTGTGGATGGACATGTATGTGTGGATGGACATGTATGTGTGGATGGACATGTATGTGTGGATGGACATGTATGTGTGTATGGACATGTATGTGTGTATGGACACGTGTGGATGGACATGTATGTGTGGATGGACATGTATGTGTGGATGGACATGTATGTGTGGATGGACATGTATGTGTGTATGGACATGTATGTGTGTATGGACACGTGTGGATGGACATGTATGTGTGGATGGACATGTATGTGTGGATGGACATGTATGTGTGGATGGACATGTATGTGTGTATGGACATGTATGTGTGTATGGACATGTATGTGTGTATGGACACGTGTGGATGGACATGTATGTGTGGATGGACATGTATGTGTGTATGGACATGTATGTGTGTATGGACAAGTGTGGATGGACATGTATGTGTGGATGGACATGTATGTGTGGATGGACATGTATGTGTGGATGGACATGTATGTGTGTATGGACACGTGTGGATGGACATGTATGTGTGGATGGACATGTATGTGTGTATGGACACGTGTGGATGGACATGTATGTGTGGATGGACATGTATGTGTGTATGGACATGTATGTGTGGATGGACATGTATGTGTGTATGGACATGTATGTGTGGATGGACATGTATGTGTGTATGGACATGTATGTGTGGATGGACATGTATGTGTGTATGGACATGTATGTGTGAATGGACATGTATGTGTGTATGGACATGTATGTGTGGATGGACATGTATGTGTGGATGGACATGTATGTGTGGATGAACATGTATGTGTGTATGGACATGTATGTGTGTATGGACATGTATGTGTGGATGGACATGTATGTGTGGATGGACATGTATGTGTGTATGGACGCGTGTGGATGGACATGTATGTGTGGATGGACATGTATGTGTGTATGGACACGTGTGGATGGACATGTATGTGTGGATGGACATGTATGTGTGGATGGACATGTATGTGTGGATGGACATGTATGTGTGTATGGACATGTATGTGTGTATGGACACGTGTGGATGGACATGTATGTGTGGATGGACATGTATGTGTGGATGGACATGTATGTGTGTATGGACATGTATGTGTGTATGGACATGTATGTGTGTATGGACACGTGTGGATGGACATGTATGTGTGTATGGACATGTATGTGTGTATGGACAAGTGTGGATGGACATGTATGTGTGGATGGACATGTATGTGTGGATGGACACGTGTGGATGGACATGTATGTGTGGATGGACATGTATGTGTGTATGGACACGTGTGGATGGACATGTATGTGTGGATGGACACGTGTATGTGTATGTGTGGATGGACATGTATGTGTGAATGGACATGTATGTGTGTATGGACATGTATGTGTGTATGGACATGTGTGATGGACATGTATGTGTGGATGGACATGTATGTGTGGATGAACATGTATGTGTGGATGGACATGTATGTGTGTATGGACATGTATGTGTGGATGGACATGTATGTGTAGATGGACATGTATGTGTGAATGGACATGTATGTGTGTATGGACATGTATGTGTGGATGGACATGTATGTGTGGATGGACATGTATGTGTGGATGGACATGTATGTGTGTATGGACATGTATGTGTGTATGGACATGTATGTGTGTATGGACATGTATGTGTGTATGGACATGTATGTGTGTATGGACATGTATGTGTGGATGGACATGTATGTGTGTATGGACATGTATGTGTGTATGGACATGTATGTGTGTATGGACATGTATGTGTGGATGGACATGTATGTGTGTATGGACATGTATGTGTGTATGGACATGTATGTGTGGATGGACATGTATGTGTGTATGGACATATGGACATGTATGTGTGTATGGACATGTATGTGTGTATGGACATGTATGTGTGGATGGACATGTATGTGTGTATGGACATGTATGTGTGTATGGATATGTATGTGTGTATGGACATGTATGTGTGTATGGACATGTATGTGTGTATGGACATGTATGTGTGTATGGACATGTATGTGTGGATGGACATGTATGTGTGTATGGACATGTATGTGTGTATGGACATGTATGTGTGTATGGACATGTATGTGTGTATGGACATGTATGTGTGTATGGACATGTATGTGTGTATGGACATGTATGTGTGGATGGACGTTTACAGCAGGTGGAAAAGGTAACAAAACAAAAAATAATTTTCCAGAAAAAAATACATTTTCTTCTTCTTTATTTTTATTTTTAAAGTCAACATGCATATTAAATGAAATGCAGCGTCTGAATATATTACAGGCCTATGCCCGTGTTATAGAGAGAGGTTCATAAGCCATGCACAGGCTAGGCTACGGCTCTGGCACTATTCATACAGAGTTGAACAAAAGGCTGCCATCCTTTGAGAGATGGAGAAACGGGGAGGAATTCAAGCAAAGCCACATTGCAGGATTCACACAGTAGCAAACAGACCACGAACTCATTGCAAGGAGGACTGAGTGTCTGCAGGTTTTCGCCCCCAACTCCCGTTCTTGCTGGAGGAATTAAGGTCACTCATTAATTAGGATCTCCCTTCATCTGGTTGTCTAGGTTTTAATTGAATTGGGAAAAAACAAAAACACAGACACTCGACCCTCGGTAGAATACAGCAGGCTGTAGCTGAATGGACGTGGGTACTGTAGAATACAGGAGGCTGTAGCTGAATGGACGTGGGTACTGTAGAATACAGGAGGCTGTAGCTGAATGGACGTGGGTACTGTAGAATACAGGAGGCTGTTGCTGAATGGACCTGGGTATTGTAGAATACAGTTGGCTGTAGTTGAATGGAGGCTGTAGCGAATGGACTGTAGAATACAGGAGGCTGTAGCTGAATGGACGTGGGTACTGTAGAATACAGGAGGCTGTAGCTGAATGGACGTGGGTACTGTAGAATACAGGAGGCTGTAGCTGAATGGACGTGGGTACTGTAGAATACAGGAGGCTGTAGCTGAATGGACGTGGGTACTGTAGAATACAGGAGGCTGTAGCTGAATGGACGTGGGTACTGTAGAATACAGGAGGCTGTAGCTGAATGGACGTGGGTACTGTAGAATACAGGAGGCTGTAGCTGAATGGACGTGGGTACTGTAGAATACAGGAGGCTGTAGCTGAATGGACGTGGGTACTGTAGAATACAGGAGGCTGTAGCTGAATGGACGTGGGTACTGTAGAATATAGGAGGCTGTAGCTGAATGGACCTGGGTACTGTAGAATACAGGAGGCTGTAGCTGAATGGACGTGGGTACTGTAGAATACAGGAGGCTTTAGCTGAATGGACGTGGGTACTGTAGAAACAGGAGGCTGTAGCTGAATGAACGTGGGCACTAGAATACAGGAGGCTGTAGCTGTGTTAGCTACAGTATACTGTAGAATACAGGAGGCTGTAGTTGAATGGAGCTACAGTATACTGTAGAAACAGGAGGCTGTGTTGGCTACAGTATACTGTGGAAACAGGAGGTTGTGTTAGCTACAGTATACTGTAGAATACAGGAGGCTGTAGTTGTGTTAGCTACAGTATACTGTAGAATACAGGAGGCTGTATACTGTGAATAGGAGGCTGTAGCAGTATACTGTAGAATACAGGAGGCTGTAGGTGTTAGCTGTATACTGTAGAATACAGGAGGCTGTAGCTGTGTTAGCTAGTATACTGTAGAATACAGGAGGCTGTAGCTGTGTTAGCTACAGTATACTGTAGAATACAGGAGGCTGTAGCTGTGTTAGCTACAGTATACTGTAGAATACAGGAGGCTGTAGCTGTGTTAGCTACAGTATACTGTAGAAACAGGAGGCTGTAGCTGTGTTAGCTACAGTATACTGTAAATCACTCTCAGGCAGGTGATTCCAGTATTCTGAATTGCAGGGTAGTATGAGTGTAAACAATGATCCCGCATAAACATATATATTATGTATTGCAGAAACAACATTGTCTGAGCACATAACAAACCTCCTCCTCTCGCTGTTTTCATTTCTTTCTCCATCCCTCACTTTCCCCACTCCATCCCTCACTCTCCCCTCTCCATCCCTCACTCTTCTCCTCTCCATCCCTCACTCTCCCCTCTCCATCCCTCACTCTCCCCTCTCCATCCCTCACTCTTCTCCTCTCCATCCCTCACTCTCCCCTCTCCATCCTCACTCTCCCCATCCCTCACTCTCCCCCTCTCCATCCCTCACTCTCCCCTCTCCATCCCTCACTCTCCCCTCTCCATCCCTCACTCTCCCCTCTCCATCCCTCACTCTCCCCTCTCCATCCCTCACTCTCCCTCCATCCCTCACTCTCCCCTCTCCATCCCTCACTCTCCCCTCTCCATCCCTCACTCTCCCCTCTCCATCCCTCACTCTTCTCCTCTCCATCCCTCACTCTCTCTCTCTCCATCCCTCACTCTCCCCCTCTGTTTTTCTCTCTCCATGTATCTCTGCTCTTCCAGCCCTGTGTGACTGCTTCCAGGACATATAAACTCATTCTGAGAAAATATATTCATATATGAAGTTTAAATGCATTTCTTATCAATAATGTCTTTAGTAAAACTCAATAAAATGTTCAAAATCCAAGGTGTGGTGGCCACCGAAAACATCTCTCCTTTGTTTAAAAAAAAAAGTTCCTCTTTCTTTCTTTCAGCCTCTTTCTCGTGTTCCGATTGGGGGAAACAGTCGACCAACAATTTTGCAGTCAAAACAGGAAACAGGAAGCTGTGAGCAGGAAGCTGGAGCTGCTGCTGTGTGCGACGCACTCTGTGATCCCCCTCAGAGGTGGCTCTCTGATTCGCTCCTGTCCAAGGCTCCATTGGTTCCATTGGTTCCGTGGGTCCCGTTCTCCATTGGAAAGCAGGACAGGGCCAGACCGTGGACGGTCAGGTTACTCTCGTTCAGCCTCCTGACGCGGAATGTCTCATAGTGGATGTTGTGGGTCACGTCCTTCAGGTCCTGCAGGTGGGACCTTTCAGGAAACACAGACAAACACAAAAACATTAATTTATTTGCATGTTTATTTATGTAAATAGGTTCAAATATATAATGTTGTAGACAAAAACACAAACAGCATCAGGGCAGATAGACAGCTGAACAACAGATGATTAAGGACAGACAGCTGATATGAAGGATGATGAAGGACAGACAGCTGATATGATGAAGGATAGACAGCTGATATGATGGATGATGAAGGATAGACAGCTGATATGAAGGATGATGAAGGATAGACAGCTGATATGATGAAGGACAGACAGCTGATATGAAGGATGATGAAGGATAGACAGCTGATATGATGAAGGATAGACAGCTGATATGATGAAGGACAAACAGCTGATATGATGAAGGACAGACAGCTGATATGAAGGATGATGAAGGATAGACAGCTGATATGATGAAGGATAGACAGCTGATATGAAGGATGATGAAGGACAGACAGCTGATATGATGAAGGATAGACAGCTGATATGATGAAGGATAGACAGCTGATATGAAGGATGATGAAGGATAGACAGCTGATATGATGGATGATGAAGGACAGACAGCTGATATGATGAAGGATAGACAGCTGATATGATGAAGGATAGACAGCTGATATGATGGATGATGAAGAATAGACAGCTGATATGATGAAGGACAGACAGCTGATATGATGAAGGATAGACAGCTGATATGATGAAGAATAGACAGCTGATATGATGAAGAATAGACAGCTGATATGATGAAGGATAGACAGCTGATATGATGAAGGATAGACAGCTGATATGATGAAGGATAGACAGCTGATATGATGAAGGATAGACAGCTGATATGATGAAGGATAGACAGCTGATATGATGAAAGATAGACAGCTGATATGATGGATGATGAAGGACAGACAGCTGATATGATGAAGGACAGACAGCTGATATGATGAAGGATAGACAGCTGATATGATGGATGATGAAGGATAGACAGCTGATATGAAGGATGATGAAGGATAGACAGCTGATATGATGAAGGACAGACAGCTGATATGAAGGATGATGAAGGATAGACAGCTGATATGATGAAGGATAGACAGCTGATATGAAGGATGATGAAGGACAGACAGCTGATATGATGAAGGATAGACAGCTGATATGATGAAGGATAGACAGCTGATATGAAGGATGATGAAGGATAGACAGCTGATATGATGGATGATGAAGGACAGACAGCTGATATGATGAAGGATAGACAGCTGATATGATGAAGGATAGACAGCTGATATGATGGATGATGAAGAATAGACAGCTGATATGATGAAGGACAGACAGCTGATATGATGAAGGATGACAGCTGATATGATGAAAGGATGACAGCTGATATGATGAAGAATAGACAGCTGATATGATGAAGGATAGACAGCTGATATGATGACAGCTGATATGACAGCTGATATGATGAAGGATAGACAGCTGATATGATGAAGGATAGACAGCTGATATGATGAAGGATAGACAGCTGATATGATGAAAGATAGACAGCTGATATGATGGATGATGAAGGACAGACAGCTGATATGATGAAGGACAGACAGCTGATATGATGAAGGATAGACAGCTGATATGATGGATGATGAAGGACAGACAGCTGATATGATGAAGGACAGACAGCTGATATGATGGATGATGAAGGACAGACAGCTGATATAACGGATGATGAAGGATAGACAGCTGATATGATGAAGGACAGACAGCTGATATGATGGATGATGAAGAATAGACAGCTTATATGATGAAGGACAAACAGCTGATATGATGAAGGGTAGACAGCTGATATGATGAAGAATAGACAGCTGATATGAAGGATGATGAAGGACAGACAGCTGATATGATGAAGGACAGACAGCTGATATGAAGGATGATGAAGGACAGACAGCTGATATGAAGGATGATGAAGGATAGACAGCTGATATGATGAAGGATAGACAGCTGATATGATGATGGACAGACAGCTGATATGATGGATGATGAAGGATAGACAGCTGATATGATGGATGATGAAGGACAGACAGCTGATATGATGGATGATGAAGGACAGACAGCTGATATGATGAAGGATAGACAGCTGATATGAAGGATGATGAAGGACGGACAGCTGATATGATGAAGGACAGACAGCTGATATGATGAAGGACAGACAGCTGATATGATGGATGATGAAGAATAGACAGCTGATCAACAGATGATGGAGGCCTGGACCTCTAGACCACCCCAGGCAGCATGTGGTCCAGAGGCAGAGGCCTGGACCTGATAGACCACCCCAGGCAGCATGTGGTCCAGAGGCAGAGGCCTGGACCTGATATGAGATGAAGGACCACCCCAGGCAGCATGTGGTCCAGATGAGAGGCCTGGACCTCTAGACCACCCCAGGCAGCATGTGGTCCAGAGGCAGAGGCCTTGACCTCTAGACCACCCCAGGCAGCATGTGGTCCAGAGGCAGAGGCCTGGACCTCTAGACCACCCCAGGCAGCATGCGGTCCAGAGGCAGAGGCCTGGACCTCTAGACCACCCCAGGCAGCATGCGGTCCAGAGGCAGAGGCCTGGACCTCTAGACCACCCCAGGCAGCATGTGGTCCAGAGGCAGAGGCCTTGACCTCTAGACCACCCCAGGCAGCATGCGGTCCAGAGGCAGAGGCCTGGACCTCTAGACCACCCCAGGCAGCATGCGGTCCAGAGGCAGAGGCCTGGACCTCTAGACCACCCCAGGCAGCATGTGGTCCAGAGGCAGAGGCCTGGACCTCTAGACCACCCCAGGCAGCATGTGGTCCAGAGGCAGAGGCCTTGACCTTGACCTGAGGATGACATGCTGCCTGGGGTGGTCCAGAGGCAGAGGCCTGGACCTCTAGACCACCCCAGGCAGCATGTGGTCCATAGGCAGAGGCCTGGACCTCTAGACCACCCCAGGCAGCATGTGGTCCAGAGGCAGAGGCCTGGACCTCTATTGATATGACCACCCCAGGCAGCATGCGGTCCAGAGGCAGAGGCCTGGACCTCTAGACCACCCCAGGCAGCATGCGGTCCAGAGGCAGAGGCCTGACCTCTAGACCACCCCAGGCAGGTGTACGTGTAACTGGAACTCACCTAATCAGCAGATCTCTCAAGTTGGTAAACTCACAATGTGCCACGTTTTCAACTATGGACATACAGAATAGAACAGACTGATTAAAACAGGTTCAAATCAGTCATTGCACCACATCCATGGAACACCAGCCCTTTGTCTCTCTCTCTCTCTCTCTCTCTCTCAGCTCCTATGATCTCTCTCTCTCTCTCTCTCTCTCTCTCTCTCTCTCTCTCTCTCTCTCTCTCTCTCTCTCTCTCTCTCTCTCTCTCTCTCTCTCTCTCAACACGTGTCTGCTTCCTGCACTGCAACTTCCTCATTACTAACAGTAGAGGGCAGTGAAGCACATGACTCCAGAATGAAACTGCATTGGGATATGATGTTTTATTTAACCTGGCCTGTCAGTTAAGAACCAGTTCTTATTTAATAATGCACATTATTACTATTAATACTACTCATATGTATATTACTACTACTACTACTACTCATTATGCATATTATTATTACTACTACTACTCATTATGCATATTATTATTACTACTACTCATTATGCATATTATTATTACTATTAATACTACTCATATGTATATTACTACTACTACTACTACTCATTATGTATATTATTATTACTACTACTACTACTCATTATGTATATTGTTACTACTACTACTCATTATGTATATTATTATTACTACTACTACTACTCATTATGTATATTATTATTACTACTACTACTCATTATGTATATTATTATTACTACTACTACTACTCATTATGTATATTATTATTACTACTACTACTCATTATGCATATTATTATTACTACTACTACTACTCATTATGTATATTATTATTACTACTACTACTACTCATTATGTATATTATTATTACTACTACTACTCATTATGTATATTATTATTACTACTACTACTACTCATTATGTATATTATTATTACTACTACTACTCATTATGCATATTATTATTACTACTACTACTACTCATTATGTATATTATTATTACTACTACTACTCATTATGCATATTATTATTACTACTACTACTACTCATTATGTATATTATTATTACTACTACTACTACTCATTATGTATATTATTATTACTACTACTACTACTCATTATGTATATTATTATTACTACTACTACTACTCATTATGTATATTATTATTACTACTACTACTACTCATTATGTATATTATTATTATTACTACTACTACTCATATGTATATTATTATTACTACTACTACTACTCATTATGTATATTATTACTACTACTACTACTCATTATGCATATTATTACTACTACTACTACTACTCATTATGTATATTATTACTACTACTACTACTCATTATGCATATTATTACTACTACTACTACTACTCATAATGCATATTATTATTACTACTACTACTACTCATTATGTATATTATTATTACTACTACTACTCATATGTATATTATTACTACTACTACTCATAATGCATATTATTATTACTACTACTACTACTCATTATGTATATTATTACTACTACTACTACTCATTATGCATATTATTACTACAACTACTCATAATGCATATTATTATTACTACTACTACTACTCATTATGTATATTATTACTACTACTACTACTCATTATGCATATTATTATTACTACTACTACTCATATGTATATTATTACTACTACTACTCATTATGCATATTATTATTACTACTACTCATTATGCATATTATTATTACTACTACTCATTATGCATATTATTATTACTACTACTCAGTATGTATATTATTATTACTACTACTCATTATGCATATTATTATTACTACTACTCATTATGTATATTATTATTACTACTACTACTACTCATTATGCATATTATTACTACAACTACTCATAATGCATATTATTATTACTACTACTACTACTCATTATGTATATTATTACTACTACTACTACTCATTATGCATATTATTATTACTACTACTACTACTCATTATGTATATTATTACTACTACTACTACTCATTATGTATATTATTATTACTACTACTACTACTCATTATGTATATTATTATTACTACTCATTATGTATATTATTATTACTACTACTACTCATTATGCATATTATTATTACTACTACTACTACTCATTATGTATATTATTATTACTACTACTACTACTACTCATTATGTATATTATTACTACTACTACTACTACTCATTATGTATATTATTACTACTACTACTACTACTACATTATGTATATTATTATTACTATACTACTACTACTCATTATGTATATTATTATTACTACTACTACTCATTATGCATATTATTATTACTACTACTACTACTCATTATGTATATTATTACTACTACTACTACTCATTATGTATATTATTATTACTACTACTACTACTCATTATGTATATTATTATTACTACTCATTATGCATATTATTATTACTACTACTCATTATGTATATTATTACTACTACTACTACTCATTATGTATATTATTATTACTACTACTACTCATTATGTATATTATTATTACTACTCATTATGTATATTATTATTACTACTACTACTACTCATTATGTATATTATTATTACTACTCATTATGTATATTATTATTACTACTACTACTACTCATATGTATATTATTATTATTACTACTACTACTACTACTCATTATGTATATTATTACTACTACTACTACTACTCATTATGTATATTATTATTACTACTACTACTACTACTCATTATGTATATTATTACTACTACTACTACTACTCATTATGTATATTATTACTACTACTACTACTACTCATTATGCATATTATTATTACTACTACTACTACTCATTATGTATATTATTACTACTACTACTACTCATTATGTATATTATTATTACTACTACTACTACTCATTATGTATATTATTATTACTACTACTACTACTCATATGTATATTATTACTACTACTACTACTCATTATGCATATTATTACTACTACTACTACTATTCATAATGCATATTATTATTACTACTACTACTACTCATTATGTATATTATTATTACTACTACTACTCATATGTATATTATTACTACTACTACTCATAATGCATATTATTATTACTACTACTACTACTCATTATGTATATTATTACTACTACTACTACTCATTATGCATATTATTACTACAACTACTCATAATGCATATTATTATTACTACTACTACTACTCATTATGTATATTATTACTACTACTACTACTCATTATGTATATTATTACTACTACTACTACTCATTATGTATATTATTATTACTACTACTCATATGTATATTATTACTACTACTACTACTACTCATTATGTATATTATTACTACTACTACTACTCATTATGTATATTATTACTACTACTACTACTCATTATGTATATTATTATTATTACTACTACTCATATGTATATTATTATTATTACTACTACTCATATGTATATTATTACTACTACTACTCATTATGTATATTATTATTACTACTACTACTCATTATGTATATTATTACTACTACTACTACTCATTATGTATATTATTACTACTACTACTACTCATTATGTATATTATTATTACTACTACTACTCATTATGTATATTATTATTACTACTACTACTCATTATGTATATTATTATTACTACTACTACTACTCATTATGTATATTATTATTACTACTACTACTCATTATGTATATTATTACTACTACTACTACTCATTATGTATATTATTACTACTACTACTATCATTATGTATATTATTATTACTACTACTCTACTCATATGTATATTATTATTATTACTACTACTCATATGTATATTATTACTACTACTACTCATTATGTATATTATTATTACTACTACTACTCATTATGTATATTATTACTACTACTACTACTCATTATGTATATTATTACTACTACTACTACTCATTATGTATATTATTATTACTACTACTACTCATTATGTATATTATTACTACTACTACTAATTATGTATATTATTATTATTACTACTACTACTCATATGTATATTATTATTACTACTACTCATTATGCATATTATTATTACTACTACTCATTATGCATATTATTATTACTACTACTCATATGTATATTATTATTACTACTACTCATTATGCATATTATTATTACTACTACTCAGTATGTATATTATTATTACTACTACTCATTATGCATATTATTATTACTACTACTCATTATGTATATTATTATTACTACTACTACTACTCATTATGCATATTATTACTACAACTACTCATAATGCATATTATTATTACTACTACTACTACTCATTATGCATATTATTACTACAACTACTCATAATGCATATTATTATTACTACTACTACTCATATGTATATTATTATTACTACTACTCATTATGCATATTATTATTACTACTACTCATTATGCATATTATTATTACTACTACTACTACTCATTATGCATATTATTACTACAACTACTCATAATGCATATTATTATTACTACTACTACTAATTATGCATATTATTATTACTACTACTCATTATGTATATTATTACTACTACTCATTATGCATATTATTATTATTACTACTACTACTCATAATGCATATTATTATTACTACTACTACTACTCATTATGTATATTATTACTACTACTACTACTCATTATGCATATTATTACTACAACTACTCATAATGCATATTATTATTACTACTACTACTACTCATTATGTATATTATTACTACTACTACTACTCATTATGTATATTATTATTACTACTACTACTACTCATTATGCATATTATTACTACAACTACTCATAATGCATATTATTATTACTACTACTACTAATTATGCATATTATTATTACTACTACTCATTATGTATATTATTACTACTACTCATTATGCATATTATTATTACTACTACTACTCATTATGCATATTATTATTACTACTACTACTCATTATGCATATTATTATTACTACTACTCATTATGTATATTATTACTACTACTACTACTCATTATGCATATTATTATTACTACTACTACTACTCATTATGTATATTATTACTACTACTACTACTCATTATGTATATTATTATTACTACTACTACTACTCATTATGTATATTATTATTATTACTACTACTACTCATATGTATATTATTATTATTACTACTACTACTCATTATGTATATTATTACTACTACTACTACTACTCATTATGTATATTAGTATTACTACTACTACTACTACTCATTATGTATATTATTACTACTACTACTACTACTCATTATGTATATTATTACTACTACTACTACTACTCATTATGTATATTATTATTACTACTACTACTACTACTCATTATGTATATTATTACTACTACTACTACTACTCATTATGTATATTATTACTACTACTACTACTACTCATTATGTATATTATTACTACTACTACTACTCATTATGTATATTATTATTACTACTACTACTACTCATTATGTATATTATTATTACTACTACTACTACTCATTATGTATATTATTATTATTACTACTACTACTCATATGTATATTATTATTACTACTACTACTACTCATTATGTATATTATTACTACTACTACTACTCATTATGCATATTATTACTACAACTACTCATAATGCATATTATTATTACTAATACTACTACTCATTATGGGATATTATTAGACTACTACTACTCATTATGTATATTATTATTACTACTACTACTACTCATTATGCATATTATTACTACAACTACTCATAATGCATATTATTATTACTACTACTACTAATTATGCATATTATTATTACTACTACTCATTATGTATATTATTACTACTACTCATTATGCATATTATTATTACTACTACTACTCATTATGCATATTATTATTACTACTACTACTCATTATGCATATTATTATTACTACTACTCATTATGTATATTATTACTACTACTACTACTCATTATGCATATTATTATTACTACTACTACTACTCATTATGTATATTATTACTACTACTACTACTCATTATGTATATTATTATTACTACTACTACTACTCATTATGTATATTATTATTATTACTACTACTACTCATATGTATATTATTATTATTACTACTACTACTCATTATGTATATTATTACTACTACTACTACTACTCATTATGTATATTAGTATTACTACTACTACTACTACTCATTATGTATATTATTACTACTACTACTACTACTCATTATGTATATTATTACTACTACTACTACTACTCATTATGTATATTATTATTACTACTACTACTACTACTCATTATGTATATTATTACTACTACTACTACTACTCATTATGTATATTATTACTACTACTACTACTACATTATGTATATTATTACTACTACTACTACTCATTATGTATATTATTATTACTACTACTACTACTCATTATGTATATTATTATTACTACTACTACTACTCATTATGTATATTATTATTACTACTACTACTACTCATATGTATATTATTATTACTACTACTACTACTCATTATGTATATTATTACTACTACTACTACTCATTATGCATATTATTACTACTACTACTACTACTCATTATGTATATTATTACTACTACTACTACTCATTATGCATATTATTACTACTACTACTACTACTCATAATGCATATTATTATTACTACTACTACTACTCATTATGTATATTATTATTACTACTACTACTCATATGTATATTATTACTACTACTACTCATAATGCATATTATTATTACTACTACTACTACTCATTATGTATATTATTACTACTACTACTACTCATTATGCATATTATTACTACAACTACTCATAATGCATATTATTATTACTACTACTACTACTCATTATGTATATTATTACTACTACTACTACTCATTATGCATATTATTACTACAACTACTCATAATGCATATTATTATTACTACTACTACTACTCATTATGCATATTATTATTATTACTACTACTCATTATGCATATTATTATTACTACTACTCATTATGCATATTATTATTACTACTACTCAGTATGTATATTGTTATTACTACTACTCATTATGCATATTATTATTACTACTACTCATTATGTATATTATTATTACTACTACTACTACTCATTATGCATATTATTACTACAACTACTCATAATGCATATTATTATTACTACTACTACTACTCATTATGTATATTATTACTACTACTACTACTCATTATGTATATTATTATTACTACTACTACTACTCATTATGTATATTATTATTATTACTACTACTACTCATATGTATATTATTATTACTACTACTACTACTCATTATGTATATTATTACTACTACTACTACTCATTATGTATATTATTATTACTACTACTACTACTCATTATGTATATTATTATTACTACTACTACTACTCATTATGTATATTATTATTACTACTACTCATAATGCATATTATTATTACTACTACTACTACTCATTATGTATATTATTACTACTACTACTACTCATTATGCATATTATTACTACAACTACTCATAATGCATATTATTATTACTACTACTACTACTCATTATGTATATTATTACTACTACTACTACTCATTATGCATATTATTATTACTACTACTACTCATATGTATATTATTACTACTACTACTACTCATTATGCATATTATTATTATTACTACTACTCATTATGTATATTATTATTACTATTACTACTCATTATGCATATTATTACTACTACTACTACTCATTATGCATATTATTATTACTACTACTACTCATTATGTATATTATTACTACTACTACTACTCATTATGCATATTATTATTACTACTACTCATATGTATATTATTACTACTACTACTACTCATTATGTATATTATTATTACTACTACTACTACTCATTATGTATATTATTATTACTACTACTCATTATGTATATTATTATTACTACTACTCATATGTATATTATTATTACTACTACTACTCATTATGCATATTATTATTACTACTACTCATTATGCATATTATTATTACTACTACTCATAATGTATATTATTATTACTACTACTCAGTATGTATATTATTATTACTACTACTCATTATGCATATTATTATTACTACTACTCATAATGCATATTATTATTACTACTACTCATTATGTATATTATTATTACTACTACTCATTATGCATATTATTATTACTATTACTACTCAGTATGTATATTATTATTACTACTACTCATTATGCATATTATTATTACTACTACTCATTATGTATATTATTATTACTACTACTACTACTCATTATGCATATTATTACTACAACTACTCATAATGCATATTATTATTACTACTACTACTACTCATTATGTATATTATTACTACTACTACTACTCATTATGTATATTATTACTACTACTACTACTCATTATGTATATTATTATTACTACTACTACTACTCATTATGTATATTATTATTATTACTACTACTACTCATATGTATATTATTATTACTACTACTCATTATGTATATTATTATTACTACTACTACTACTCATTATGTATATTATTATTATTACTACTACTACTCATATGTATATTATTATTACTACTACTCATTATGTATATTATTACTACTACTACTACTACTCATTATGTATATTATTACTACTACTACTACTACTCATTATGTATATTATTACTACTACTACTACTCATTATGTATATTATTACTACTACTACTACTCATTATGTATATTATTATTACTACTACTACTCATTATGTATATTATTATTACTACTTACTACTCATTATGTATATTATTATTACTACTACTCATTATGCATATTATTATTACTACTACTACTACTCATTATGTATATTATTACTACTACTACTACTCATTATGCATATTATTACTACTACTACTCATTATGCATATTATTATTACTACTACTACTACTCATTATGTATATTATTACTACTACTACTACTCATTATGCATATTATTACTACTACTACTACTCATATGTATATTATTACTACTACTACTACTACTCATTATGCATATTATTATTACTACTACTACTCATTATGCATATTATTATTATTACTACTACTCATTATGTATATTATTATTACTACTACTACTCATTATGCATATTATTACTACTACTACTACTCATTATGCATATTATTATTACTACTACTACTCATTATGTATATTATTACTACTACTACTACTCATTATGCATATTATTATTACTACTACTCATATGTATATTATTACTACTACTACTACTCATTATGTATATTATTATTATTATTACTACTACTCATTATGTATATTATTATTACTACTACTACTACTCATTATGCACATTATTATTACTACTACTCATTATGCATATTATTATTACTACTACTCATAATGCATATTATTATTACTACTACTCAGTATGTATATTATTATTACTACTACTCATTATGCATATTATTATTACTACTACTCATTATGTATATTATTATTACTACTACTACTACTCATTATGCATATTATTACTACTACTACTCATAATGTATATTATTATTACTACTACTACTAATTATGCATATTATTATTACTACTACTCATTATGTATATTATTACTACTACTAATTATGCATATTATTATTATTACTACTACTACTCATAATGCATATTATTATTACTACTACTACTACTCATTATGTATATTATTACTACTACTACTACTCATTATGCATATTATTACTACAACTACTCATAATGCATATTATTATTACTACTACTACTACTCATTATGTATATTATTACTACTACTACTACTCATTATGTATATTATTATTACTACTACTACTACTCATTATGCATATTATTACTACAACTACTCATAATGCATATTATTATTACTACTACTACTAATTATGCATATTATTATTACTACTACTACTCATTATGCATATTATTATTACTACTACTACTCATTATGTATATTATTATTACTACTACTCATAATGCATATTATTACTACTACTAATTATGCATATTATTATTACTACTACTACTCATTATGTATATTATTATTACTACTACTCATAATGCATATTATTACTACTACTCATTATGTATATTATTATTACTACTACTCATTATGCATATTATTATTATTACTACTACTCATTATGCATATTATTATTAATACTCATTATGTATATTATTATTACTATTACTACTAATTATGCATATTATTATTACTACTACTACTCATAATGCATATTATTATTACTACTACTCATTATGTATATTATTATTACTACTACTCATTATGTATATTATTATTATTACTACTACTCATTATGCATATTATTATTACTACTACTCATTATGCATATTATTATTACTACTACTACTGCTCATAATGCATATTATTACTACTACTCATTATGTATATTATTATTACTACTACTCATTATGCATATTATTATTATTATTACTACTCATTATGCATATTATTATTACTACTACTACTACTCATAATGCATATTATTACTACTACTCATTATGCATATTATTACTACTACTACTCATAATGCATATTATTATCACTACTACTCATTATGCATATTATTATTACTACTACTCATTATGCATATTATTATTACTACTACTCATTATGCATATTATTATTATTACTACTACTCATAATGCATATTATTACTACTACTACTACTACTCATAATGCATATTATTACTACTACTACTCATAATGCATATTATTATTACTACTACTCATAATGCATATTATTATTACTACTACTACTCATTATGTATATTATTACTACTACTACTCATTATGTATATTATTACTACTACTACTCATAATGCATATTATTATTACTACTACTCATTATGCATATTATTATTACTACTACTACTACTCATTATGCATATTATTATTAATACTCATTATGTATATTATTATTACTACTACTACTCATTATGCATATTATTATTACTACTACTCATTGTGCATATTATTACTACTACTACTCATTATGTATATTATTACTACTACTACTCATTATGTATATTATTATTACTACTACATATTATCCATCTGTAATAATGTAAACACACTCTCCCTCTATGATAATGTATTTATAATGGAAACACACTCACCCTCTACGATAATGTATTTATAATGTAAACACACCCTCCCCTATGATAATGTATTTATAATGTAAACACATTGACCCTCTATGATAATGTATTTCTAATGTAAACACACTCAACCTCTATGATAATGTATTTATAATGTAACACTCAACCTCTATGATAATGTATTTATAATGTAAACACACTCTCCCTCTATGATAATGTATTTATAATGTAAACACATTGACCCTCTATGATAATGTATTTCTAATGTAAACACACTCTCCCTCTATGATAATGTATTTATAATGTAAACACACTCAACCTCTATGATAATGTATTTATAATGTAACACTCAACCTCTATGATAATGTATTTATAATGTAAACACACTCTCCCTCTATGATAATGTATTTATAATGTAAACATACTGACCCTCTATGATAATGTATTGATAATGTAAACACACCCTCCCCCTATGATAATGTATTTATAATGTAAACACACTCTCCCTCTATGATAATGTACTGATAATGTAAACACACTCACCCTCTATGATAATGTATTTATCATGTAAACACACCCACCCTCTATGATAATGTTTGATCATGTAAACACACTCTCCCGCTATGATAATGTATGTATAATGTAAACACACTGACCCTCTATGGTAATGTATGTATAATGTAAACACACTCTCCCTCTATGATAATGTGTTGATCATGTAAACACACTCTCCCTCTATGATAATGTATTTATAATGTAAACACACTCAACCTCTATGATAATGTATTTATAATGTAACACTCAACCTCTATGATAATGTATTTATAATGTAACACTCACCCTCTATGATAATGTATCGATAATGTAAACACACTCTCCCTCTATGATAATGTATTTATAATGTAAACACACTCTCCCTATATGATAATGTATCGATAATGTAAACACACCCACCCTCTATGATAAAGTATTTATAATGTAAACACACTCTCCCTATATGATAATGTATCGATAATGTAAACACACCCACCCTCTATGATAATGTATTTATCATGTAAACACACTCTCCCGCTATGATAATGTATGTATAATGTAAACACACTGACCCTCTATGGTAATGTATGTATAATGTAAACACACTCTCCCTCTATGATAATGTGTTGATCATGTAAACACACTCTCCCTCTATGATAATGTATTTATAATGTAAACACACTCAACCTCTATGATAATGTATTTATAATGTAACACTCAACCTCTATGATAATGTATTTATAATGTAACACTCACCCTCTATGATAATGTATCGATAATGTAAACACACTCTCCCTCTATGATAATGTATTTATAATGTAAACACACTCTCCCTATATGATAATGTATCGATAATGTAAACACACCCACCCTCTATGATAATGTATTTATAATGTAAACACGCTCACCCTCTATGATAATGTATCGATAATGTAAACACACTCACCCTCTATGATGCCCCATTTGGTTTTCCTGCCCAGGACCTTGTTCCCGTTTACCTGGTGCTCCTTGTCTGTCCCCACCACCGCAAACGGAATGTTTTCCTGCACACAGAATACCGGGAGAGGGTGAAGGTAAGAGGGGAGTACCAGGAGAGGACCAGACAGGGGAAAGGTAAGAGGGGAGTACCAGGAGAGGACCAGGAGAGGGGAAAGGTAAGAGGGGAGTACCAGGAGAGGACCAGGAGAGGGGAAAGGTAAGAGGGGAGTACCAGGAGAGGACCAGACAGGGGAAAGGTAAGAGAGGAGTACCAGGAGATGACCAGGAGAGGGGAAAGGTAAGAGGGGAGTACCAGGAGAGGACCAGACAGGGGAAAGGTAAGAGAGGAGTACCAGGAGAGGACCAGACAGGGGAAAGGTAAGAGAGGAGTACCAGGAGAGGACCAGGAGAGGGGAAAGGTAAGAGGGGAGGACCAGGAGAGGACCAGGAGAGGGTGAAGGTAAGAGGAGTACCAGGAGAGGGTGAAGGTAAGAGAGAAGTACCAGGAGAGGACCAGGAGAGGACCAGACAGGGGAAAGGTAAGAGAGGAGTACCAGGAGAGGACCAGGAGAGGGGAAAGGTAAGAGAGGAGTACCGGGAGAGGGTGAAGGTAAGAGGAGTACCAGGAGAGGGTGAAGGTAAGAGAGAAGTACCAGGAGAGGACCAGGAGAGGACCAGACAGGGGAAAGGTAAGAGAGGAGTACCAGGAGAGGACCAGACAGGGGAAAGGTAAGAGAGGAGTACCAGGAGAGGACCAGGAGAGGGGAAAGGTAAGAGGGGAGTACCAGGAGAGGACCAGGAGAGGGGAAAGGTAAGAGGGGAGTACCAGGAGAGGACCAGACAGGGGAAAGGCAGAAGGGGAGTACCAGGAGAGGAATACCAGGAGAGGAATACCAGGAGAGGACCAGACAGGGGAAAGGTAAGAGAGGAGTACCAGGAGAGGAGTACCAGGAGAGGGGAAAGGTAAGAGGGGAGTACCAGGAGAGGAGGACCAGGAGAGGACAAGACAGGGGAAAGGTAAGAGGGGAGTACCAGGAGAGGAGTACCAGGAGAGGAGTACCAGGAGAGGAGGACCAGGAGAGGAGTACCAGGAGAGGACCAGACAGGGGAAAGGTAAGATAGGAGGACCAGGAGAGGAGTATCAGGAGAGGAGGACCAGGAGAGGAGTATCAGGAGAGGAGGACCAGGAGAGGAGTACCAGGAGAGGAGGACCAGGAGAGGAGTATCAGGAGAGGAGGACCAGGAGAGGAGGACCAGGAGAGGAGGACCAGGAGAGGAGGACCAGGAGAGGAGTATCAGGAGAGGACCAGAAGAGGAGGACCAGGAGAGGAGGACCAGGAGAGGAGGACCAGGAGAGGAGGACCAGGAGAAGAGGACCAGGAGAGAGGACCAGGAGAGGAGGACCAGGAGAGGAGGACCAGGAGAGGAGTATCAGGAGAGGAGTATCAGGAGAGGACCAGAAGAGGAGGACCAGGAGAGGAGGACCAGGAGAGGAGGACCAGGAGAGGAGTATCAGGAGAGGACCAGAAGAGGAGGACCAGGAGGGACCAGGAGAGGACCAGGAGAGGAGGACCAGGAGAGGAGGACCAGGAGAGGAGTATCAGGAGAGGAGTATCAGGAGAGGAGGACCAGGAGAGGACCAGGAGAGGAGTTGACACCAAACGCTGGTCCCAGATCTATACTGTAATGTGCTTTGGCCAGTGAGTTCCTTTGACTATCGCTGCCAAACTGCTTACAAGTGTGACTTGTAAAATGTGTGTGTGTGTGTGTGTGTGTGTGTGTGTGTGTGTGTGTGTGTGTGTGTGTGTGTGTGTGTGTGTGTGTGTGTGTGCGTGTGTGTGCGCGCACGCACGGTGTGTGTGTGGATACGTGCGCACATGGTTGAATGTTTGTGTGTTTGCGTGTGAATTCCTGCACGAATGCTTGTATGTGCGTCTGTGTGTGTGTCTGTGTCTGTGTGTGTGTGTGTGTGTGTGTGTGTGTGTGTGTCTGTGTCTGTGTGTGTGTCTGTGTCTGTGTCTGTGTGTGTGTGTGTGTGTGTCTGTGTGTGTGTCTGTGTGTGTGTCTGTGTGTGTGTGTGTGTGTGTGTGTGTGTGTGTGTGTGTGTGTGTGTGTGTGTGTGTGTGTGTGTGTGTGTGTGTGTGTGTGTGTGTGTGTGTGTGTGTGTGTGTGTGTGTGTCTGTGTGTGTGTGTGTGTGTGTGTGTGTGTGTGTGTGTGTGTGTGTGTGTGTGTCTCACCCTGATCTTGTCGTTGAGTATCCTGTCCTCTGGATCTTCGTCGTACTCCGTCTGAGGGTAGACTCGGATCCCATTGGCCTTCAGGTCCTGTCTTATCTACACAGGGGTCAGATGGCAGGGGTTACAGGGTCATTCAGAGGTCATGAGGTCAACATGATGACACAGATGTGTACATGCTACTATTGTGTACGAGTGTCCCTGTTCCTGGAGAACCACCCTCCTGTAAGGTTTTAACTCCAACCCTGTTCCTAGAGAGACACCTTCCTGTAGGTTTTAACTCTAACCCTGTTCCTGGAGAGACACCCTCCTGTAGGTTTTAACTCCAACCCTGTTCCTGGAGAGCTACCCTCCTGTAGGTTAGAACTCCAACCCTGTTCCTGGAGAGCTACCCTCCTGCAGGTTTACACTCCAACCCTGTTCCTGAAGAGATACCCTCCTGTAGGTTTTAACTCCAACCCTGTTCCTGAAGAGCTACCCTCCTGTAGGTTTTAACTCCAACCCTGTTCCTGAAGAGATACCCTCCTGTAGGTTTTAACTCCAACCCTGTTCCTGTAGAGCTACCCTCCTGTAGGTTTACACAGGGCTCTCTTACCCTGTTCCTGGAGAGCTACCCTCCTGTAGGTTTTAAATCCAACCCTGTTCCTGGGGAGCTACCCTCCTGTAGGTTTACACTCCAACCCTGTTCCTCGGGAGCTACCCGTCTGTTGGTTTTAACTCCAACCCTGTTCCTGGAGAGCTACAGTCCTGTAGGTTTACACTCCAACCCTGTTCCTGGAGAGCTACAGTCCTGTAGGTTTACACTCCAACCCTGTTCCTGGAGAGCTACCCTCCTGTAGGTTTTATCTCCAACCCTGTTCCTGGAGCTATTGCCCACTCAATGTGAAACAGAATAAGGAGGGTAGGTAGATCTCCAGTACAGGAACAGGGTTGTAGAGCCCTGGTATAAACCTACAAGAGGGTAGATAGATCTCCAGAACAGGGTTGTAGAGCCCTGGTATAAACCTACAGGAGGGTAGATAGATCTCCAAAACAGGAACAGGGTTGTAGAGCCCTGGTATAAACCTACAGGAGGGTAAGTAGATCTCCAGAACAGGGTTGTAGAGCCCTGGTGTAAACCTACAGGAGGGTAGATAGATCTCCAGAACAGGAACAGGGTTGTAGAGCCCTGGTATAAACCTACAGGAGGGTAGATAGATCTCCAGAACAGGAACAGGGTTGTAGAGCCCTGGTATAAACCTACAGGAGGGTAAGTAGATCTCCAGAACAGGGTTGTAGAGCCCTGGTATAAACCTACAGGAGGGTAGATAGATCTCCAGAACAGGAACAGGGTTGTAGAGCCCTGGTATAAACCTACAGGAGGGTAGATAGATCTCCAGAACAGGAACAGGGTTGTAGAGCCCTGGTATAAACCTACAGGAGGGTAGATAGATCTCCCAGAAACAGGGTTGTAGAGCCCTGGTATAAACCTACAGGAGGGTAGGTAGATCTCCAGAACAGGAACCCTGGGTTGTAGAGCCCTGGTATAAACCTACAGGAGGGTAGGTAGATCTCCAGAACAGAACAGGGTTGTAGAGCCCTGGTATAAACCTACAGGAGGGTAGGTAGATCTCCAGAACAGGGTTGTAGAGCCCTGGTATAAACCTACAGGAGGGTAGATAGATCTCCAGAACAGGGTTGTAGAACCCTGGTATAAACCTACAAGAGGGTAGGTAGATCTCCAGTACAGGAACAGGGTTGTAGAGCCCTGGTATAAACCTACAAGAGGGTAGATAGATCTCCAGAACAGGGTTGTAGAGCCCTGGTATAAACCTACAGGAGGGTAGATAGATCTCCAAAACAGGAACAGGGTTGTAGAGCCCTGGTATAAACCTACAGGAGGGTAGATAGATCTCCAGAACAGGGTTGTAGAGCCCTGGTGTAAACCTACAGGAGGGTAGATAGATCTCCAGAACAGGAACAGGGTTGTAGAGCCCTGGTATAAACCTACAGGAGGGTAGATAGATCTCCAGAACAGGAACAGGGTTGTAGAGCCCTGGTATAAACCTACAGGAGGGTAAGTAGATCTCCAGAACAGGGTTGTAGAGCCCTGGTATAAACCTACAGGAGGGTAGATAGATCTCCAGAACAGGAACAGGGTTGTAGAGCCCTGGTATAAACCTACAGGAGGGTAGGTAGATCTGCAGAACAGGGTTGTAGAGCCCTGGTATAAACCTACAGGAGGGTAGATAGATCTCCAAAACAGGAACAGGGTTGTAGAGCCCTGGTATAAACCTACAGGAGGGTAAGTAGATCTCCAGAACAGGGTTGTAGAGCCCTGGTGTAAACCTACAGGAGGGTAGATAGATCTCCAGAACAGGAACAGGGTTGTAGAGCCCTGGTATAAACCTACAGGAGGGTAGATAGATCTCCAGAACAGGAACAGGGTTGTAGAGCCCTGGTATAAACCTACAGGAGGGTAAGTAGATCTCCAGAACAGGGTTGTAGAGCCCTGGTATAAACCTACAGGAGGGTAGATAGATCTCCAGAACAGGAACAGGGTTGTAGAGCCCTGGTATAAACCTACAGGAGGGTAGGTAGATCTCCAGAACAGGAACAGGGTTGTAGAGCCCTGGTATAAACCTACAGGAGGGTAGATAGATCTCCAGAACAGGAACAGGGTTGTAGAGCCCTGGTATAAACCTACAGGAGGGTAGATAGATCTCCAGAACAGGGTTGTAGAGCCCTGGTATAAACCTACAGGAGGGTAGGTAGATCTCCAGAACAGGAACAGGGTTGTAGAGCCCTGGTATAAACCTACAGGAGGGTAGGTAGATCTCCAGAACAGGGTTGTAGAGCCCTGGTATAAACCTACAGGAGGGTAGGTAGATCTCCAGAACAGGGTTGTAGAGCCCTGGTATAAACCTACAGGAGGGTAGGTAGATCTCCAGAACAGGGTTGTAGAGCCCTGGTATAAACCTACAGGAGGGTAGATAGATCTCCAGAACAGGGTTGTAGAGCCCTGGTGTAAACCTACAGGAGGGTAGATAGATCTCCAGAACAGGGTTGTAGAGCCCTGGTATAAACCTACAGGAGGGTAGGTAGATCTCCAGAACAGGGTTGTAGAGCCCTGGTATAAACCTACAGGAGGGTAGGTAGATCTCCAGAACAGGGTTGTAGAGCCCTGGTATAAACCTACAGGAGGGTAGATAGATCTCCAGAACAGGGTTGTAGAGCCCTGGTATAAACCTACAGGAGGGTAGGTAGATCTCCAGAACAGGGTTGTAGAGCCCTGGTATAAACCTACAGGAGGGTAGATAGATCTCCAGAACAGGGTTGTAGAGCCCTGGTATAAACCTACAGGAGGGTAGGTAGATCTCCAGAACAGGGTTGTAGAGCCCTGGTATAAACCTACAGGAGGGTAGATAGATCTCCAGAACAGGGTTGTAGAGCCCTGGTATAAACCTACAGGAGGGTAGATAGATCTCCAGAACAGGGTTGTAGAGCCCTGGTATAAACCTACAGGAGGGTAGGTAGATCTCCAGAACAGGGTTGTAGAGCCCTGGTATAAACCTACAGGAGGGTAGATAGATCTCCAGAACAGGGTTGTAGAGCCCTGGTATAAACCTACAGGAGGGTAGGTAGATCTCCAGAACAGGGTTGTAAGAGCCCTGGTATAAACCTACAGGAGGGTAGGTAGATCTCCAGAACAGGGTTGTAGAGCCCTGGTGTAAACCTACAGGAGGGTAGGTAGATCTCCAGAACAGGGTTGTAGAGCCCTGTTATAAACCTACAGGAGGGTAGGTAGATCTCCAGAACAGGGTTGTAGAGCCCTGGTATAAACCTACAGGAGGGTAGGTAGATCTCCAGAACAGGGTTGTAGAGCCCTGGTATAAACCTACAGGAGGGTAGGTAGATCTCCAGAACAGGGTTATAGAGCCCTGGTATAAACCTACAGGAGGGTAGGTAGATCTCCAGAACAGGGTTGTAGAGCCCTGGTATAAATAATATATAATAATATATGCCATTTAGCAGACGCTTTTATCCAAAGCGACTTACAGTCATGTGTGCATACATTCCCACGTATAAACCTACAGGAGGGTAGGTAGATCTCCAGAACAGGGTTGTAGAGCCCTGGTATAAACCTACAGGAGGGTAGATAGATCTCCAGAACAGGGTTGTAGAGCCCTGGTATAAGGAGGGTAGGTAGATCCCAGAACAGGAGTAGGCCCTGGTAGGTAGATCTCCAGAACAGGGTTGTAGAGCCCTGGTATAAACCTACAGGAGGGTAGGTAGATCTCCAGAACAGGGTTGTAGAGCCCTGGTGTAAACCTACTATAGTGTATGAGTGATAGATATGTTATAACCTAATGAATCTTCCATGGTCCTAGTCTCTAGACTCTCTCCCCCAGACTATCATCCCTACTCTCCTTTAAGAGACGGATTAGTTTACATCCAGACTTGGACGCTTGCCATGACCATCTCCCTCCCCCTCTTCCCCTCCCCCTCTCTCTCTCTCTCACCCTCTTTCCCATCTCTCTCTGTATCTCTCTCCTCCCTCTCTGTCTCTCCTCCCTCTCTGTCTCTCCTCCCTCTCTTTCTCTCTCTCTCTCGTTATCTTTCTCTTTCCCTGCTCTACTTTCTTTTTCTACCTAACTATGAAAGTATAAGTTAGCTGCTGCTATCACTAGCTCTCTCTATCTTCTCTATATCTGTGTCCTCTCTCCTTCTCTCTCTCTCTGTCTCTCCTCCCTCTATGTCTCTCTGTCTCTCCTCTCTCTCTCCTTCTCTCTCTGTCTCTCCTCTCTCCCTCCTTCTCTCTCTGTCTCTCCTCCCTCTATGTCTCTCTGTCTCTCCTCTCTCTCTCCTTCTCTCTCTGTCTCTCCTCTCTCCCTCCTTCTCTCTCTGTCTCTCCTCCCTCTATGTCTCTCTGTCTCTCCTCTCTCTCTCCTTCTCTCTCTGTCTCTCCTCTCTCCCTCCTTCTCTCTCTGTCTCTCCTCCCTCTATGTCTCTCTGTCTCTCCTCCCTCTATGTCTCTCTGTCTCTCCTTTCTCTCCTTCTCTCTCTGTCTCTCCTCCCTCTATGTCTCTCTGTCTCTCCTCTCTCCCTCCTTCTCTCTCTGTCTCTCCTTCTCTCTCTGTCTCTCCTCCCTCTATGTCTCTCTGTCTCTCCTCTCTCTCTCCTTCTCTCTCTGTCTCTCCTCCCTCTATGTCTCTCTGTCTCTCCTCTCTCCTTCCTTCTCTCTATGTCTCTCCTCTCTCTCTCCTTCTCTCTCTGTCTCTCCTCCCTCTATGTCTCTCTGTCTCTCCTCTCTCCCTCCTTCTCTCTCTGTCTCTCCTCTCTCTCCTTCTCTCTCTGTCTCTCCTCCCTCTATGTCTCTCTGTCTCTCCTCTCTCTCCTTCTCTCTCTGTCTCTCCTCTCTCCCTCCTTCTCTCTCTGTCTCTCCTCTCTCTCTCCTTCTCTCTCTGTCTCTCCTCCCTCTATGTCTCTCTGTCTCTCCTCTCTCCTTCCTTCTCTCTATGTCTCTCCTCTCTCTCTCCTTCTCTCTCTGTCTCTCCTCCCTCTATGTCTCTCTGTCTCTCCTCTCTCTTCTCTCTCTGTCTCTCCTCCCTCTCTCCTTCTCTGTCTCTCCTCTCTCCCTCCTTCTCTCTCTGTCTCTCCTCTCTCTATGTCTCTCTGTCTCTCCTCTCTCTCTCCTTCTCTCTGTCTCTCCTCCCTCTCTCTGTCTCTCTGGCTCTCTCTCTCTCTCTCCTTCTCTCTCTGTCTCTCCTCTCTCCCTCCTTCTCTCTCTGTCTCTCCTCCCTCTATGTCTCTCTGTCTCTCATCTCTCTCTCCTTCTCTCTCTGTCTCTCCTCCCTCCATGTTTCTCTGTCTCTGTCTGCACCTCTCCCAGCTCATGGCCCTTGAGCAATTTTAAATCTCCACTCAATCTTCTGAAGCTCATCTGTAAACACTTCCCTATCTTCATCTCCACACTCTCTCTCTCTCTCTCTCTCTCTCTCTCTCTTCTCTCTCTCTCTCTCTCTCTCTCTCTCTCTCTCTCTCTCTCTCTCTCTCTCTCTCTCTCTCTCTCTCTCGCTCTCTCTCAATCTTTTGAAGCATCTGTAAACATCACTAAATCTCCTCTACACACTTAGAATCTCTTTCTCCTCTCTCGATTCTCTCCCTACTTCTTCTCTCTCATCTATAAACATATGTCCATCTCCTCCATACTCTCCGTGTGGTTGTCATTCCATTCCAGTGTAGATAGAACCTCCAACATTCCTCTCTAAAGTCAGTTGATGTATATCTGTTTTAACTTGGTATTAAGGCAGGAGGTGGTTGTCCTCAGGTCGAGTCTGTCAGACAGTAGGTACAGTACGTTCCTCTCACCCTCAGGTCGAGTCTGTCAGACAGTAGGTACAGTACGTTCCTCTCACCCTCAGGTCGAGTCTGTCAGACAGTAGGTACAGTACGTTCCTCTCACCCTCAGGTTGAGTCTGTCAGACAGTAGGTATAGTACGTTCCTCTCACCCTCAGGTCGAGTCTGTCAGACAGTAGGTACAGACAGTAGGTACAGTACGTTCCTCTCACCCTCAGGTCGAGTCTGTCAGACAGTAGGTACAGTACGTTCCTCTCACCCTCTGTTTAAACTCTTGTCTCTCCTCCATGGTGAGTGTGTCTGCCTTAGCGATGATCGGTACGATGCTGACTATCTTCCCCAGCCTCTTCATGAACTCCACGTCTATGGGACGTAACCTACAGGGAACAGAAACAACACAACCTAATGTTAGTCCCAGCCCTGTACCCTCAGTCCCAGCCCTGTACCCTCAGTCCCAGCCCTTTACCCTCAGTCCCAGCCCTGTACCCTCAGTCCCAGCCCTGTACCCTCAGCCCCAGCCCTGTACCCTCAGTCCCAGCCCTGTACCCTCAGTCCCAGCCCTGTACCCTCAGTCCCAGCCCTGTACCCTCAGTCCCAGCTCTGTACCCTCAGTCCCAGCCCTGTACCCTCAGTCCCAGCCCTGTACCCTCAGTCCCAGCCCTGTACCCTCAGTCCCAGCCCTGTACCCTCAGTCCCAGCCCTGTACCCTCAGTCCCAGCCCTCCCTCAGTCCCAGCCCTGTACCCTCAGTCCCAGCCCTGTACCCTCAGCCCCAGCCCTGTACCCTCAGTCCCAGCCCTGAGCCAGCCCTGTACCCTCAGCCCCAGCCCTGTACTCTCAGTCCCAGCCCTGTACCCTCAGTCCCAGCCCTGTACCCTCAGTCCCAGCCCTGTACCCTCAGTCCCAGCCCTGTACCCTCAGCCCCAGCCCTGTACCCTCAGTCCCAGCCCTGTACCCTCAGTCCCAGCCCTGTACCCTCAGCCCCAGCCCTGTACCCTCAGTCCCAGCCCTGTACCCTCAGTCCCAGCCCTGTACCCTCAGTCCCAGCCCTGTACCCTCAGTCCCAGCCCTGTACCCTCAGTCCCAGCCCTGTACCCTCAGCCCGAGCCCTGTACCCTCAGCCCCAGCCCTGTACCCTTAGTCCCAGCCCTGTACCCTCAGTCCCAGCCCTTTACCCTCAGCCCCAGCCCTGTACCCTCAGTCCCAGCTCTGTACCCTCAGCCCCAGCCCTGTACCCTCAGTCCCAGCCCTGTACCCTCAGTCCCAGCCCTGTACCCTCAGTCCCAGCCCTGTACCCTCAGTCCCAGCCCTGTACCCTCAGTCCCAGCCCTGTACCCTCAGTCCCAGCCCTGTACCCTCAGTCCCAGCCCTGTACCCCTCAGTCCCAGCCCTTTACCCTCAGTCCCAGCCCTGTACCCTCAGTCCCAGCCCTTTACCCTCAGTTCCAGCCCTGTACCTCAGTCCCAGCCCTGTACCCTCAGTCCCAGCCCTGTACCCTCAGTCCCAGCCCTGTACCCTCAGTCCCAGCCCTGTACCCTCAGTCCCAGCCCTGTACCCTCAGTCCCAGCCCTGTACCCTCAGTCCCAGCCCTGTACCCTCAGTCCCAGCCCTGTACCCTCAGTCCCAGCCCTGTACCCTCAGTCCCAGCCCTGTACCCTCAGTCCCAGCCCTGTACCCTCAGTCCCAGCCCTGTACCCTCAGTCCCAGCCCTGTACCCTCAGTCCCAGCTCTGTACCATCAGTCCCAGCCCTGTACCCTCAGTCCCAGCTCTGTACCCTCAGTCCCAGCCCTGTATCCTCAGTCCCAGCTCTGTACCCTCAGTCCCAGCCCTGTACCCTCAGTCCCAGCTCTGTAACCTCAGTCCCAGCCCTGTACCCTCAGTCCCAGCCCTGTACCCTCAGTCCCAGCCCTGTACCCTCAGTCCCAGCCCTGTACCCTCAGTCCCAGCCCTGTACCCTCAGTCCCAGCCCTGTACCCTCAGCCCCAGCCCTGTACCCTCAGTCCCAGCCCTGTACCCTCAGTCCCAGCCCTGTACCCTCAGTCCCAGCTCTGTACCCTCAGTCCCAGCCCTGTACCCTCAGTCCCAGCCCTGTACCCTCAGTCCCAGCCCTTTACCCTCAGTCTCAGCCCTGTACCCCTCAGTCCCAGCCCTGTACCCTCAGTCCCAGCCCTGTACCCTCAGTCCCAGCCCTGTACCCTCAGTCCCAGCCCTGTACCATCAGCCCCAGCCCTGTACCCTCAGTCCCAGCCCTGTACCCTCAGTCCCAGCCCTGTACCCTCAGTCCCAGCCCTGTACCCTCAGTCCCAGCCCTGTACCCTCAGCCCCAGCCCTGTACCCTCAGTCCCAGCCCTGTACCCTCAGTCCCAGCCCTGTACCCTCAGTCCCAGCCCTGTACCCTCAGCCCCAGCCCTGTATCCTCAGTCCCAGCCCTGTACCCTCAGTCCCAGCCCTGTACCCTCAGTCCCAGCCCTGTACCCTCAGCCCCAGCCCTGTACCCTCAGCCCCAGCCCTGTACCCTCAGTCCCAGCCCTGTACCCTCAGTCCCAGCCCAGTCCAGTCCCAACCCTGTACCCTCAGTCCCAGTCCTGTACCCTCAGTCCCAGCCCTGTCCAGTCCCAGCCCTGTACCCTCAGTCCCAGCCCTGTACCCTCAGTCCCAGCCCAGTCTAGTCCCAGCCCTGTACCCTCAGTCCCAGTCCTGTACCCTCAGTCCCAGCCCTGTACCCTCAGTCCCAACACACCCAGCCTTGCCCATCCCCAGCACCCTACACCCAGCCTCAGCCCCAGCACCCTAGATACAGCCTTGCCCAGCCCCAGTCCCAGCCTCAGCACCCCAGATCCAGCCTTGCCCAGCACCCTAGATCCAGCATTGCCCAGCCCTAGCACCCTAGACCCAGCCTTGCCCAGCACCCTAGTCCCAGCCTTGCCCAGCACCCTAGATCCAGCCTTGCCCAGCACCCTAGTCCCAGCCTTGCCCATCACCCTAGATCCAGCCTTGCCCAGCACCCTAGACCCAGCCTTGCCCAGCACCCTAGATCCAGCCTTGCCCAGCGCCCTAGACCCAGCCTTGCCCAGCACCCTAGACCCAGCCTCAGCCCCAGCACCCTAGACCTAGCCTTGCCCAGCACCCTAGACCCAGCCTTGCCCAGCACCCAAGATCCAGCCTTGCCCAGCGCCCTAGACCCAGCCTTGCCCAGCACCCTAGACCCAGCCTTGCCCAGCATCCTAGACCCAGCCTTGTCCAGCCCCAGCACCCTAGACCCAGACTTGCCCAGCCCCAGTACCCTAGACCCAGCCTTGCTCTGCCCCAGTGCCCCAGACCCAGCCTCAGCCCCAGCAAACTAGATCCAGCCTTGCCCAGCACCATAGACCCATCCTTGTCCAGCCCCAGCACCCTAGACCCAGACTTGCCCAGCCCCAGCACCCTAGACCCAGCCCTGTCCAGCCCCAGCACCCTAGCCCCAGCTCTGCTGTTTATAGAGTAGTAGGATGTAGCACTACAATGAGGTCACTGAGGTTAGAGGTAAGGGGTCAGCTCAGGTCAGTCAGTACCTCATGTCACCACTCTGGGGTCAACGTGTCAAAGGTCAGGGGCAGGGGTCGTTAACTGGACTGGGGTAGGGAGAACTAACTGGACTGGGGTAAGGAGAACTAACTGGACTGGGGGTAGGGAGAACTAACTGGACTGGGGTAAGGAGAACTAACTGGACTGGGGGTAGGGAGAACTAACTGGACTGGGGTAAGGAGAACTAACTGGACTGGGGTAGGGAGAACTAACTGTACTAGGGTAAGGAGAACTAACTGGACTGGGGTAAGGAGAACTAACTGGACTGGGGTAGGGAGAACTAACTGGACTGGGGTAGGGAGAACTAACTGGACTGGGGTAGGGAGAACTAACTGGACTGGGGTAAGGAGAACTAATTGGACTGGGGTAGGGAGAACTAACTGGACTGGGGTAGGGAGAACTAACTGGACTGGGGTAGGGAGAACTAACTGTACTAGGGTAAGGAGAACTAACTGGACTGGGGTAGGGAGAACTAACTGGACTGGGGTAGGGAGAACTAACTGTACTGGGGTAGGGAGAACTAACTGTACTAGGGTAGGGAGAACTAACTGGACTGGGGTAGGGAGAACTAACTGGACTGGGGTAGGGAGAACTAACTGTAACTAACTGGACTGGGGTAGGGAGAACTAACTGGACTGGGGTAAGGAGAACTAACTGTACTAGGGTAAGGAGAACTAACTGGACTGGTGTAGGGTAGTTAAGGTATAGTATAAGGTATAGTAACAGTTAGCAGAAATCTGATCAGACAGGCTATTCATAAGGTATAGTATAGAGATCCGCTGGAGAAGTCATAGGAAGTGATGTCAGAGGAAGTGACGTGAGGGTTCTCACCAGTGTCCGGTGGCAGGCAGGAAGTAGACACAGCAGTGGACGCGTGTGTCAGGGATCCTCGGCTTCCTGTTGACGTACAGCTCTTCTTTCAGGTACCTCTCATACTGCTCATTAACATAACTCACTATAGGCTCCCAACTAGAGGAGAGAGGAGGGGAGGGTGGAAGGGATGGGGAGGAGAGGGGAGAGAGAAGGAGGGAGGCAGAGTGGAGGGATGGGAGAGCGGAGGGGAGAGAGAAGGAGGGAGGGAGGGTGGAGAGGAGGGATGGGAGAGGGGAGGGGAGAGGAGGGAGGGAGGAAGGGTGGAGAGGGAGAGAGATGGGGAGGGAGGGAGGAAGGGTGGAGAGGGAGAGAGATGGGGAGGGAGGGAGGAAGGGTGGAGAGGGAGAGAGATGGGGAGGGAGGGAGGGTGGAGAGGGAGAGAGATGGGGAGGGAGGGAGGGAGGAAGGGTGGAGAGGGAGAGAGATGGGGAGGGAGGGAGGAAGGGTGGAGAGGGAGAGAGATGGGGAGGGAGGGAGGAAGGGTGGAGAGGGAGAGAGATGGGGAGGGAGGGAGGGTGGAGAGGGAGAGAGATGGGGAGGGAGGGAGGAAGGGTGGAGAGGGAGAGAGATGGGGAGGGAGGGAGGGAGGGTGGAGAGGGAGAGAGATGGGGAGGGAGGGAGGAAGGGTGGAGAGGGAGAGAGATGGGGAGGGAGGGAGGGTGGAGAGGGAGAGAGATGGGGAGGGAGGGAGGAAGGGGGAGGGAGAGAGATGGGGAGGGAGGGAGGAAGGGTGGAGAGGGAGAGAGATGGGGAGGGAGGGGGAGGGAGGGAGGGGGGAGGGAGAGAGATGGGGAGGGAGGGTGGAGAGGAGAGAGATGGGGAGGGAGGGAGGGGGAGGGAGAGAGATGGGGAGGGAGGGTGGAGAGGGAGAGAGATGGGGAGGGAGGGAGGGAGGGGGAGGGAGAGAGATGGGGAGGGAGGGTGGAGAGGGAGAGAGATGGGGAGGGAGGGAGGGGGGGAGGGAGAGAGATGGGGAGGAAGGGAGGAAGGGGGGAGGGAGGGTGGAAGGGAGAGAGATGAGAGAGGGGAGAGGATGAGTGGTGAACACAACACATTCAGACTGTTAGTTAAAATATCATTTTGGTTGGAAAAGGTAAATGAATTGAACTAGAAATCAATAAAATGATGAGCTATATAATTATCCCCTATAATAGTCCCACTGAAACAGTCATAAATAACTGCTGTTAACATAGTATGAAGCATAACAACAGGTGAGTAACTGAATGAGCCTGAAAACAGATGGGCCAGTAATGCTGAAATCTTTCCCCTCCCTCCATCACTCTCCCTCCATCTCTCTCCCTCCATCTCTCTCCCTCCCTCCATCTCTCTCCCTCCCTCCATCTCTCTCCCTCCCTCCATCTCTCTCCCTCCATCTCTCTCCCTCCATCTCTCCCTCCCTCCATCTCTCTCCCTCCCTCCATCTCTCTCCCTCCCTCCATCTCTCTCCCTCCCTCCATCTCTCTCCTCTCTCCTCCATCCTCTCTCTCCCTCCATCTCTCTCCCTCCCTCCATCTCTCTCCCTCCCTCCATCTCTCTCTCTCTCCCTCCATCTCTCTCCCTCCATCTCTCTCCCTCCCTCCATCTCTCTCTCTCTCCCTCCATCTCTGTCCCTCCATCTCTCTCTGCCTCCATCTCTCTCCCTCCCTCCATCTCTCTCTCTCCCTCATCTCTCTCCCTCCCTCATCATCTCCCTCTCCTCCATCTCTCTCTCTGCCTCCATCTCTCTCCCTCCCTCCATCTCTCTCCCTCTGCCTCCATCTCTCTCCTCTCCTCATCTCTCTCCCCTCCCTCCATCTCTCTCTCTCTGCCTCCATCTCTCTCCCTCCCTCCATCTCTCTCTCCATCTCCCTCCATCTCTCTCTCTCTGCCTCCATCTCTCTCCCTCCCTCCATCTCTCTCTCTCTGCCTCCATCTCTCTCCCTCCTCATCTCTCTCCCTCCTCCATCTCTCTCTGCCTCCATCTCTCTCCCTCCCCTCTCTCTCTCTCTCTGCCTCCATCTCTCTCTCTGCCTCCCTCTCCTCCATCATCTCTCTCTCTGCCTCCATCTCTCTCTCTCTGCCTCCATCTCTCTCTCTCTGCCTCCATCTCTCTCCCTCCATCCATCTCTCTCTCTCTGCCTCCATCTCTCTCCCTCCATCCATCTCTCTCTCTCCCTCATCTCTCTCCATCCCTCCATCTCTCTCTCTGCCTCCATCTCTCTCCCTCCCTCCATCTCTCTCTCTCCCTCCATCTCTCTCTCTGCCTCCATCTCTCTCTCTCTCCCTCCATCTCTCTCTCTGCCTCCATCTCTCTCCCTCCATCCATCTCTCTCTCTCTGCCTCCATCTCTCTCCCTCCATCCATCTCTCTCTCTCCCTCATCTCTCTCCGTCCCTCCATCTCTCTCTCTGCCTCCATCTCTCTCCCTCCCTCCATCTCTCTCTCTCCCTCCATCTCTCTCTCTCTTCTCTGCCTCCATCTCTCTCTCTCTCCCTCATCTCTCTCCCTCCCTCCATCTCTCTCTCTCTGCCTCCATCTCTCTCTCTCTCCCTCATCTCTCTCTCTGCCTCCATCTCTCTCTCTCTGCCTCCATCTCTCTCCCTCCCTCCATCTCTCTCTCTCTCTGCCTCCATCTCTCTCCCTCCCTCATCTCTCTCCCTCCCTCCATCTCTCTCTCTCTGCCTCCATCTCTCTCCCTCCATCCATCTCTCTCTCTCCCTCCATCTCTCTCTCTCTGCCTCCATCTCTCTCTCTCCCTCATCTCTCTCCCTCCCTCCATCTCTCTCTCTCTCCCTCATCTCTCTCCCTCCCTCCATCTCTCTCTCTCTGCCTCCATCTCTCTCCCTCCCTCCATCTCTCTCTCTCCCTCCATCTTTCTCCCCCTTCATCTCTCTCTCCCTCCATTTCTCTCCCTCCCTTCATCGCTCTCTCCTCCTTTTACCTCCCTCCCTCCCTCCCTCCCTCCCTCCCTCCCTCCCTCTCCCTCCCTCCCTCCCTCCCTCCCTCCCTCCCTCCCTCCCTCCCTCCCTCCCTCCCTCCCTCCCTCCCTCCCTCCCTCCCTCCCCCTCCCTCCATCTCTCTTTCTCTCCCTTCATCTCTCTCTCTCTCTCTCTCTCCCTCCATCTCTCTCCCTCCCTCCATCTCTCTCTCTCCCTCCATCACTCACCAGTTTTCGTTGTTTATCTGGTCTCCAAATCCTGGCGTGTCAATCACTGTGAGCTTCATCTTCACTCCCTTCTCCTCTATCACTGCACACAGAGAGGAGAGATGACACAAAGTACACACACACACACACACACACACACACACACACACACACACACACACACACACACACACACACACACACACACACACACACACACACACACACACACACACACACACACACACACACACACACACACACACACACACACACACACACACACACACAGTACACACACACAGTACACACACACAGAGTAGAGTCATTAGAGTTGACAGAGACAAACAGTAGAGAGGTCGGCTACCAAAACCCTTCTAGGAATATTCCATATTCCATCTCTGAGATCTTTTGTGACTAAATCAGTTGTTAAAAGGTGTGTGTTGGTGTCCAAGACAGAATGGAAATGACATAGCATTTGAGAGTGTGCTTACTAGGAATTCCTTTCTTAGTACATACTGTGTGCGTGTACTGTGCGTGTACTGTGTGTGTACTGTGTGTGTGTACTGTGTGTGTGTGTGTGTGTGTGTGTGTGTGTGTGTGTGTGTGTGTGTGTGTGTGTGTGTGTGTGTGTGTGTGTGTGTGTGTGTGTGTGTGTGTGTGTGTGTGTGTGTGTGTGTGTGTGTGTGTGTGTGTGTGTGTGTGTGTGTGTTAAACCCTAAACCCTAAAGACTATAAAGACTATAATTTGAGGCCCGTGATGTTGTGTCAGCTTTCAGGAATCTCCTCTGGACGGAACTGGCCTTCTGGTGCATTATCATTGAGATTACCTGAAACCTGTTACAACTAACTGTCTACAACTTGTCTCTATAAACCACTGTCTATATGGCCTGCCAATAGCATCACCCGTCTGGCTGTCTGTCTATCTCTCTCTCTGACTCCCCCCTCCTCTCTCTCTCTGACTCCCCCTTCTCTCTCTCTTTCTCTCTAACCCTCCCCCACTCTCTCTCTTTCTCTCTGACCCCCCTCTCTCTCTTTCTCTCTGACTCCCCCTTCTCTCTCTCTTTCTCTCTGACTCCCCCCCTCTCTCTCTCTTTCTTTCTGACTCCCCCTCTCTCTCTTTCTCTCTGACCCCCCTCTCTCTCTCTCTGACTCCCCCTTCTCTCTCTCTTTCTCTCTGACCCCCCTCTCTCTTTCTCTCTGACTCCCCCTCTCTCTCTTTCTCTCTGACTCCCCCTTCTCTCTCTTTCTCACTGACCCCGCCCCCTCTCTTTCTCTCTGACTCCCCCTCTCTCTCTTTTCTCTCTGACTCCCCCTTCTCTCTCTCTTTCTCTCTGACTCCCCCCTCTCTTTTCTCTCTGACTCCCCTTCTCTCTCTCCCCTCTGACTGTGTTTTCCTGTCTGTTTTACTGTATCTCTCTGTGTGCTTTATAGTAGCCAGGGGACAGAGGATGTGGGGCTCTTTCTCTTCCCCAAGACTCTGACATGTACAGGAAGAAGGCAGAAGCTGTCCCCTAACCACTGACACAGGGTCAGAGGTTAGTACAGAGGGAGGACATCTGACACAGGGTCAGAGGCTAGTACAGAGGGAGGACATCTGATCCTGGATCTGTAGCCTGGGGGTGACATCTAGCTCTAAATATATACAGTATCCAGAGGAACAAGTGCTGTGCAACCCCCTCTGTCTTCCCCCTGAGGTCAGTCAGCGGTCCCCCTCTGTCTTCCCCCCTCTGTCTTCCCCCTGAGGTCAGTCAGCGGTCCCCCTCTGTCTTCCCCCTGAGGTCAGTCAGCTGTCCCCCTCTGTCTTCCCCCTGAGGTCAGTCAGCTGTCCCCCTCTGTCTTCCCCCTGAGGTCAGTCAGCGTTCCCCCTCTGTCTTCCCCCTGAGGTCAGTCAGAGCTGTCCCCCTCTGTCTTCCCCCTGAGGTCAGTCAGCGGTCCCCCTCTGTCTTCCCCCTGAGGTCAGTCAGCGGTCCCCCTCTGTCTTCCCCTGAGGTCAGTCAGCTGTCCCCCTCTGTCTTCCCCTGAGGTCAGTCAGCTGTCCCCCTCTGTCTTCCCCCTGAGGTCAGTCAGCGGTCCCCCTCTGTCTTCCCCCCTCTGTCTTCCCCCTGAGGTCAGTCAGCGGTCCCCCTCTGTCTTCCCCCTGAGGTCAGTCAGCTGTCCCCCTCTGTCTTCCCCCTGAGGTCAGTCAGCTGTCCCCCTCTGTCTTCCCCCTCTGTCAGTCAGCTGTCCCCCTCTGCCTTCCCCTGAGGTCAGTCAGCTTTCCCCCTCTGTCTTCCCCCCGGGAGTTTGTCAGTCAGCGGTCCCCCTCTGTCTTCCCCCTGAGTTCAGTCAGTCAGCGGTCCCCTCTGTCTTCCCCCTGAGGGAGGTCAGTCAGCTGTCCCCTCTGTCTTCCCCGGAGGTTCAGTCAGTCTGTCCCCCTCTGTCTTCCCCTGGGACTGAGTCAGGAGGTCAGGTCAGTCCCCCCCTCTGTCTTCCCCTTCAGAGGTCCCCCTCTGTCTTCCCCCTGAGGTCAGTCAGCTGTCCCCCTCTGTCTTCCCCTGGGACGTGAGTTCAGGAGGTAGAGGTCAGTCAGCAGTCCCCCTCTGTCTTCCCCTGGGACAGTCAGTCTCTGTCTTCCCCCTGAGTTCAGGAGTCCCCCTCTGTCTTCCCCTGAGGTCAGTCAGCAGTCCCCCTCTGTCTTCCCCCTGAGGTCAGTCAGGGTCTTCCCCCTGAGGTCAGTCAGCTGTCCCCCTCTGTCTTCCCCCTCTGTCTTCCCCGGGACGTTTGTTCAGAGGTCTTCCCCCCGGGATGTGAGTTCAGTCAGTCAGGTCCCCCTCTGTCTTCCCCTGGGACGTGAGTTCAGGAGGTAGAGGTCAGTCAGCAGTCCCCCTCTGTCTTCCCCCTGAGGTCAGTCAGCAGTCCCCTCTGTCTTCCCCTGAGGTCAGTCAGCTGTCCCCCTCTGTCTTCCCCTGGGACGTGAGTTCAGGAGGTAGAGGTCAGTCAGCAGTCCCCCCCCTCTGTCTTCCCCTGGGACGTGAGTTCAGTCAGATCCCCCTCTGTCTTCCCCCTGAGGTCATTCAGCAGTCCCCCTCTGTCTTCCCCTGAGGTCAGTCAGCAGTCCCCCTCTGTCTTCCCCTGGGACGTGAGTTCAGGAGGTAGAGGTCAGTCAGCAGTCCCCCTCTGTCTTCCCCCTGAGGTCAGTCAGATCTCTGTCTTCCCCTGAGC
>NW_025745733.1:192500-197500 GCF_021184085.1 Oncorhynchus gorbuscha | reverse complement strand
GGTGTACATCTCGAACCAAGACAACATTGTCAAGTTGGTTTAGAGGTAGAACCCTGCTGCTTCTAAAACATACTGACCTTGGGTTGGGTCCTGGAACCAGCATCATTAAAACACAACTCCCTGGCCCACTGGATAAAACTGTACACTCTACCTGGCCCACTGCTATTAAAACACCACTCTACCTGGCCCACTGCTATTACAAGACACATTCTACACTGGCCCCTACTGCTGGTTACATCTAGCCTAGAGGGGACAGAGTCTAGGCCATTGTGGCCTAAGGTTGGTGCAGTATTAGAACAGCAGTAGTCTAGAACCCAGTGCTATTCTAAACTGCACATACTGCTGCTAGAATGGGGGGTCCTGGCCCACTGCTATTAAAACACAGTCTACCTGGCCCACTGCTATTAAAACACACTCTACCTGGCCCACTGCTATTAAAACACACTCTAGAGGGCCCACTGTATTAAAACACACTCTACCTGGCCCACTGCTCTAGAGGGGGCGGCTAGGGTAGTCTAGAGGGGGCAGCAGTAGTCTAGAGGGGGCGGCAGTAGTCTAGAGGGGGGCTGCAGTAGTCTAGAGGGGGCAGTAGCAGTAGTCTAGAGGGGGGCAGCAGTAGTCTAGAGGGGGGCGGCAGTAGTCTAGAGGGGGCAGCAGTAGTCTAGAGGGGGCAGCAGTAGTCTAGAGGGGGGGGCAGTAGTCTAGAGGGGGGCGGCAGTAGTCTAGAGGGGGGCGGGGGCAGTAGTCTAGAGGGGGGCGGCAGTAGTCTAGAGGGGGGGAGGGGGGCAGTAGTCTAGAGGGGGGCAGTAGTCTAGAGGGGGCGGCAGTAGTCTAGAGGGGGCAGTAGTCTAGAGGGGGCAGTAGTCTAGAGGGGGGGCAGTAGTCTAGAGGAGGGGCGGCAGTAGTCTAGGGGGGGTAGTCGGCAGTAGTCTGAGGGGGCGGCAGTAGTCTAGAGGGGCGGCAGTAGTCTAGAGGGGGCGGCAGTAGTCTAGAGGGGGCAGCGGCAGTAGTCTAGAGGGGGCGGCAGTAGTCTAGAGGGGGCGGCAGTAGTCTAGAGGGAGGGCGGCAGTAGTCTAGAGGGGGCGGCAGTAGTCTAGAGGGGGCGGCAGTAGTCTAGAGGGGGCGGCAGTAGTCTAGAGGGGGCGGCAGTAGTCTAGAGGGGGCAGCAGTAGTCTAGAGGAGGGGCAGTAGTCTAGAGGGGCGGGGGGGGCAGTAGTCTAGAGGGGGCGGCAGTAGTCTAGAGGGGGGGCGGCAGTAGTCTAGAGGGGGCGGTCTAGAGGGGGGCAGTAGTCTAGAGGGGGGCGCAGTAGTCTAGAGGGGGGGGCAGTAGTCTAGAGGGGGCTAGGCAGTAGTCTAGAGGGGGGGCAGTAGTCTAGAGGGGGCTGCAGTAGTCTAGAGGGGGGGCAGTAGTCTAGAGGGGGCGGCAGTAGTCTAGAGGGGGGGGGGGCGTAGTCTAGCAGTAGTCTAGAGGGGGGGGTCTAGAGGGGGGCAGTAGTCTAGAGGGGGGCTGCAGTAGTCTAGAGGGGGCGGCAGTAGTCTAGAGGGGGCGGCAGTAGTCTAGAGGGGGCAGCAGTAGTCTAGAGGGGGCGGCAGTAGTCTAGAGGGGGCAGCAGTAGTCTAGAGGGGGCGGCAGTAGTCTAGAGGGGGGCGGCAGTAGTCTAGAGGGGGCGGCAGTAGTCTAGAGGGGGCGGCAGTAGTCTAGAGGGGGCAGTAGTCTAGAGGAGGGGGCAGTAGTCTAGAGGAGGGCGGCAGTAGTCTAGAGGGGGGCAGTAGTCTAGAGGAGGGGGCAGTAGTCTAGAGGAGGGCGGCAGTAGTCTAGAGGAGGGCGGCAGTAGTCTAGAGGAGTCTGGGGGGCAGTAGTCTAGAGGGGGGCAGTAGTCTAGAGGGGGCAGTAGTCTAGAGGAGGGCGGCAGTAGTCTAGAGGGGGGGCAGTAGTCTAGAGGAGGGCTGCAGTAGTCTAGAGGGGGCGGGCAGTAGTCTAGAGGGGGCGGCAGTAGTCTAGAGGGGGGCTGCAGTAGTCTAGGGGGGGGCAGTAGTCTAGAGGGGGGCGGCAGTAGTCTAGAGGGGGAGGGGGTGGCAGTAGTCTAGAGGGGGCGGCAGTAGTCTAGAGGGGGGCAGCAGTAGTCTAGAGGAGGGCGGCAGTAGTCTAGAGGGGGCGGCAGTAGTCTAGAGGGGGGGCAGTAGTCTAGAGGAGGGCGGCAGTAGTCTAGAGGGGGCGGCAGTAGTCTAGAGGAGGGCTGCAGTAGTCTAGAGGAGGGCGGCAGTAGTCTAGAGGAGGGGGCAGTAGTCTAGAGGAGGGCGGCAGTAGTCTAGAGGAGGGCGGCAGTAGTCTAGAGGAGGGGGCAGTAGTCTAGAGGGGGTAGAGCAGTAGTCTAGAGGAGGGTGGCAGTAGTCTAGTAGTCTAGGGAGGGGGCAGTAGTCTAGAGGGGGGGGCAGTAGTCTAGAGGGGGGCAGTAGTCTAGAGGAGGGCGGCAGTAGTCTAGAGGGGGGCAGTAGTCTAGAGGAGGGCAGTAGTCTAGAGGGGCGGCAGTAGTCTAGAGGGGGGCGGCAGTAGTCTAGAGGGGGCGGCAGTAGTCTAGAGGAGGGGGCAGTAGTCTAGAGGGGGCAGTAGTCTAGAGGGGGCGGCAGTAGTCTAGAGGGGGCGGCAGTAGTCTAGAGGAGGGGGCGTGGCAGTAGTCTAGAGGAGGGGGCAGTAGTCTAGAGGGGGGGGGCAGTAGTCTAGAGGGGGCTGCAGTAGTCTAGAGGGGGTGGCAGTAGTCTAGAGGGGGCAGCAGTAGTCTAGAGGAGGGCTGGCAGTAGTCTAGAGGGGGCGGCAGTAGTCTAGAGGAGGGTAGTCTAGAGGGGGCAGTAGTCTAGAGGGGGGGCAGTAGTCTAGAGGGGGCGGCAGTAGTCTAGAGGGGGGCAGTAGTCTAGAGGGGGCGGCAGTAGTCTAGAGGAGGGGGGGCAGTAGTCTAGAGGAGGGGGCAGTAGTCTAGAGGAGGGTTGCAGTAGTCTAGAGGAGGGGGCAGTAGTCTAGAGGAGGGCGGCAGTAGTCTAGAGGAGGGCGGCAGTAGTCTAGAGGGGGCTGCAGTAGTCTAGAGGGGTGGCAGTAGTCTAGAGGGGGCTGCAGTAGTCTAGAGGAGGGCTGCAGTAGTCTAGAGGGGTGGCAGTAGTCTAGAGGGGGCTGCAGTAGTCTAGAGGGGGGCTGCAGTAGTCTAGAGGGGGGGCAGTAGTCTAGAGGAGGGCGGCAGTAGTCTAGAGGAGGGTAGTCTGCAGTAGTCTAGAGGGGGGGCAGTAGTCTAGAGGAGGGCGGCAGTAGTCTAGAGGGGGTGGCAGTAGTCTAGAGGGCGGGCAGTAGTCTAGGGGGGGTGGCAGTAGTCTAGAGGGGGTGGTAGTCTAGAGGAGGGGCAGTAGTCTAGAGGGGGGATACAATATATAACCCTCAACCTGGTAGGTTAATTAACTACCACAGAGTTATATACTATAACCAACTATACCCTCTGTCTCTCTCTCTCTCTGTGTCTCTCTCTCTGTGTCTCTCTCTCTCTGTGTCTCTCTCTGTGTGTCTCTCTCTGTGTCTCTCTCTCTGTGTCTCTCTCTCTCTGTGTCTATCTCTCTCTCTGTGTCTCTCTCTCTGTGTCTCTCTCTCTCTCTGTGTCTCTCTCTGTCTATATACACTGGATGTACAGTGTTGTAACGATGTGCAAATAGTGAAAGTACAAAAGGGAAAATAAATAAACATTAATATGGGTTGTATTTACAATGGTGTTTGTTCTTCACTGGTTGGGCTTTTCTTGTGGCAACATCTCTCTCTCACTCTCCCTGCCTCTCGCTCTCGCTGTCTCCCTCTCTCACTCTTCATCTCTCCCTTTCTATCTCTATCTGTCTGTCTCTCTCTCTCGCACTCTTTCTCTCTATCCGTCTCTCTCTGTCTCTCTCACTCTTCCTCTCTCCCTTTCTATCTCTATCTGTCTGTCTCTCACTCTCGTACTCTGTCTCTCTATCCATCTCTCTCTCACTCTCCCTGCCTCTCGCTCTCGCTGTCTCCCTCTCTCACTCTTCCTCTCTCCCTTTCTATCTCTATCTGTCTGTCTCTCTCTCTCTCTTTCTATCTCTATCCGTCTCTCTCTCACACACTCTCTCCGTCTCTCTCTCTCTCTCTCTCTCTCTCTCTCTCTCTCTCTCTCTCTCTCTCTCTCTCTCTCTCTCTCTCTCTCTCTCTCTCTTTTGTTCTCTCTCTCCCTTCTAGAATGCATTAGAATGACAAACACACAGTCTGTCCGTATGATTGATCCCTGTGTGATTCTCTCCCCTCAGAGGATCTGGGACAACTCCAAGGCAAACAGACAGAGTAGAGTGGAAATGTGTGTGTGTTTGTACATGACTGGACAGGACATTTAATGATATAGTTGTAGGCCAAGCCAGTGTTTTAGAACTGAAACATTATAGCTACCATCCAGGACATGAGTCTGTACAGCAGAACACATTATAGTGCGTGTGAATGCATTTGCACGTTTTTTGCATGGGTGTGTGTGTGTGTGTATATATATATCTGGTGTGTGTGTGTACATATCTGGTGTGTGTGTGTGTGTGTGTGTGTGTGTGTGTGTGTGTGTGTGTGTGTGTGTGTGTGTGTGTGTGTGTGTGTGTGTGTGTGTGTGTGTGTGTGTGTGTGTGTGTGTGTGTGTGTGTGTGTGTGTGTGTGTGTGTGTGCTCACCATGGCTGACGGACTGCAGTTTGACAGTCTTGGAGATCTTCTCTTCGTAGTTTGGGCTGCAGGACTTGCGGCTGACTTTAGACTTGAACAGGGTGTTGACCAGGGTGACTTCCCTAGTCCACTCTGACCTTAGGAAATGACAGACAGCACAGAGAGACACTGTTTAGTGTTGACCAGGGTAGAACTGAAACTAGTCCACTCTGACCTGTAGGAGACAGACAGCACAGATTTGAGATTTGACACTGTTTAGTGTTGACCAGGGTAGACTTCCCTAGTCCACTCTGACCTGTAGGAGACAGACAG
>NW_025745733.1:182500-185000 GCF_021184085.1 Oncorhynchus gorbuscha | reverse complement strand
TATCTGAACCGAAGCATCCTGACAGCTAGTCGAAACAAAGCATCCTCATCCTGGCAGCTAGCTGAACCGAAGCATCCTGACAGCTAGCTGAACCAAAGCATCCTGACAGCTAGCTGAACCGAAGCATCCTGACAGCTAGCTGAACCAAAGCATCCTGACAGCTAGCTGAACCGAAGCATCCTGACAGCTAGTCGAACCAAAGCATCCTGACAGCTAGCTGAACCGAAGCATCCTGACAGCTAGTCGAACCAAAGCATCCTGACAGCTAGTCGAACCAAAGCATCCTGACAGCTAGCTGAACCGAAGCATCCTGACAGCTAGCTGAACCAAAGCATCCTGACAGCTAGCTGAACCAAAGCATCCTGACAGCTAGCTGAACCGAAGCATCCTGACAGCTAGCTGAACTGAAGCATCCTGACAGCTAGCTGAACCAAAGCATCCTGACAGCTAGTCGAACCAAAGCATCCTCATCCTGACAGATAGCTGAACCGAAGCATCCTGACAGCTAGCTGAACCAAAGCACCCTGACAGCTAGTCGAACCAAAGCATCCTCATCCTGACAGATAGCTGAACCGAAGCATCCTGACAGCTAGCTGAACCAAAGCATCCTGACAGCTAGCTGAACTGAAGCATCCTGACAGCTAGCTGAACCGAAGCATCCTGACGGCTAGCTGAACTGAAGCATCCTGACAGCTAGCTGAACTGAAGCATCCTGACAGCTAGCTGAACTGAAGCATCCTGACAGCTAGCTGAACTGAAGCATCCTGACGGCCAGCCGAACCGAAGCATCCATTTATATGTACCCATTGAATAAAATAACTTATGAATGGCTCATGAACTGTCTCACCCTATCAGAACCCAAAATATAAGCTTGTTTTACTCCAATATTTGTATATAAAACAAGTTTGAGTGGTTGCATTTCTCCAGCCACATCCCTCAGATTTTTACTGAAACTTGTTTCTACTGCTGATTGTATCTTAAATCTGGCACTAAACACCAGTTGATCTTGTTTCTACTGCTGATTGTATCTTAAATCTGGCACTAAACACCAGTTGATCTTGTTTCTACTGCGGATTGTAGCTTTAATCTGGCACTAAACACCAGTTGGTGTTGTTTCTACTGCGGATTGTAGCTTTAATCTGGCACTAAACACCAGTTGGTGTTGTTTCTACTGCTGATTGTAGCTTTAATCTGGCACTAAACACCAGTTGGTGTTGTTTCTACTGCTGATTGTAGCTTTAATCTGGCACTAAACACCAGTTGGTGTTGTTTCTACTGCTGTGTGTATCTTTAATCTGGCACTGAACACCAGTTCCTCTAACAGCTAGTGTTTACAAATACAATATTCTGTTCACAGCTCAGCCTGGTCACTATAACTACCATTTCATTTGGGAGGGTTGTAAAGGTCCTGAGGACGTCGATACATGTCTTCCTCACTGTTCACTGAGCGTGAACTCATGATGCTCGGAGATGAAGCATCCTCAGACCACACAGACCAATTACTCAGACCACTCTGCCATGGTAGTTCACAATACTCTAGCCAGGGAGAGTACTGGAAGAACCTTCATAAAAACAATGCGTAGTTTATCATTATTTTGTTTTAAGCCTTCCCCAAACCATCACCCTAACCTAAACCACTAGGAATGAATACCGAAACTAAACCACTAGGAATGAATACCTAAACTAAACCACTAGGAATGAATACCTAAACTAAACCACTAGGAATGAATACCTAAACTAAACCACTAGGAATGAATACCTAAACTACACCACTAGGAATGAATACCTAAACCACTAGGAATGAATACCTAAACTAAACCACTAGGAATGAATACCTAAACTACACCACTAGGAATGAATACCTAAACTAAACCACTCTGAATGAATACCTAAACTACACCACTAGGAATGAATACCTAAACTAAACCACTAGGAATGAATACCTAAACTAAACCACTCTGAATGAATACCTAAACTAAACCACTAGGAATGAATACCTAAACTAAACCACTAGGAATGAATACCTAAACTAAACCACTAGGAATGAATACCTAAACTAAACCACTAGGAATGAATACCTAAACTAAACCACTAGGAATGAATACCTAAACTAAACCACTAGGAATGAATACCTAAACTACACCACTAGGAATGAATACCTAAACTAAACCACTAGGAATGAATACCTAAACTAAACCACTAGGAATGAATACCTAAACTAAACCACTAGGAATGAATACCTAAACTACACCACTAGGAATGAATAACTAAACCACTAGGAATGAATACCTAAACTAAACCACTAGGAATGAATACCTAAACTAAACCACTAGGAATGAATACCTAAACTAAACCACTAGGAATGAATACCTACACCACTAGGAATGAATACCGAAACTAAACCACTAGGAATGAATACCTAAACTAAACCACTAGGAATGAATACCTAAACTAAACCACTAGGAATGAATACCTAAACTAAACCACTAGGAATGAATAC
>NW_025745733.1:167500-172500 GCF_021184085.1 Oncorhynchus gorbuscha | reverse complement strand
CATGATGACAGTGACTGTAGAGATGATGAACAGAGGAGAGATGAAATGAACATTATTATATTATTATTATTATTATTATTATATATTAGAGGAGAGATGATGAACAGAGGAGAGGAGAGATGATGAACAGAGGAGAGATGATGAACAGAGGAGAGATGATGAACAGAGGAGAGATGATGAACAGAGGAGAGGAGAGATGATGAACAGAGGAGAGATGATGAACAGAGGAGAGGAGAGATGATGAACAGAGGAGAGGAGAGATGATGAACAGAGGAGAGATGATGAACAGAGGAGAGATGATGAACAGAGGAGAGGAGAGATGATGAACAGAGGAGAGGAGAGATGATGAACAGAGGAGAGGAGAGATGATGAACAGAGGAGAGATGATGAACAGAGGAGAGGAGAGATGATGAACAGAGGAGAGGAGAGATGATGAACAGAGGAGAGATGATGAACAGAGGAGAGGAGAGATGATGAACAGAGGAGAGATGATGAACAGAGGAGAGGAGAGATGATGAACAGAGGAGAGGAGAGATGATGAACAGAGGAGAGATGATGAACAGAGGAGAGGAGAGATGATGAACAGAGGAGAGGAGAGATGATGAACAGAGGAGAGATGATGAATAGAGGAGAGATGATGAACAGAGGAGAGGAGAGATGATGAACAGAGGAGAGATGATGAACAGAGGAGAGATGATGAACAGAGGAGAGATGATGAACAGAGGAGAGGAGAGATGATGAACAGAGGAGAGATGATGAACAGAGGAGAGATGATGAACAGAGGAGAGGAGAGATGATGAACAGAGGAGAGATGATGAACAGAGGAGAGATGATGAACAGAGGAGAGATGATGAACAGAGGAGAGATGATGAACAGAGGAGAGATGATGAACAGAGGAGAGGAGAGATGATGAACAGAGGAGAGGAGAGATGATGAACAGAGGAGAGATGATGAACAGAGGAGAGATGATGAACAGAGGAGAGGAGAGATGATGAACAGAGGAGAGGAGAGATGATGAACAGAGGAGAGGAGAGATGATGAACAGAGGAGAGGAGAGATGATGAATAGAGGAGAGGAGAGATGATGAACAGAGGAGAGTAGAGATGAAAAACATTTTTATCAACTTTTACAATTGTTTCCTGTTCTGTGAGACGATAAGATAATCGTTTCTATACATGTAAACTCCTGTTGATGGTCCATCCTCATCCAACTGGATGCCATTAACATCAGACATAGTGAGACGTAGTGAGACGTAGTGAGACTGAGTAGTGAGACGTAGGTGTGTTTACTGTTGTAGTGAGACGTTGTAGTGAGACGTAGTGAGACGTAGGTGTGTTTACTGTTGTAGTGAGACGTAGTGAGACGTAGTGAGACGTAGTGAGACGTAGGTGTGTTTACTGTTGTAGTGAGACGTAGGTGTGTTTACTGTTGTAGTGAGACGTGAGATGTAGTGAGACGTAGGTGTGTTTACTGTTGTAGTGAGACGTAGTGAGACGTAGGTGTGTTTACTGTTGTAGTGAGATGTAGGTGTGCTTACTGTTGTAGTGAGACGTAGGTGTGTTTACTGTTGTAGTGAGACGTAGGTGTGTTTACTGTTGTAGTGAGATGTAGGTGTGTTTACTGTTGTAGTGAGATGTAGTGAGACGTAGGTGTGTTTACTGTTGTAGTGAGACGTGTGTGAGATGTAGTGAGACGTAGGTGTGTTTACTGTTGTAGTGAGATGTGAGGTGGTGTGTTTACTGTTGTAGTGAGACATAGTGAGACGTAGGTGTGTTTACTGTTGTAGTGAGACGTAGGTGTGTTTACTGTTGTAGTGAGACGTAGGTGTGTTTACTGTTGTAGTGAGACGTAGGTGTGTTTACTGTTGTAGTGAGACGTAGTGAGACGTAGGTGTGTTTACTGTTGTAGTGAAACGTAGGTGTGTTTACTGTTGTTGTGAGACGTAGTGAGACGTAGGTGTGTTTACTGTTGTAGTGAGATAGTGAGATGTAGGTGTGTTTACTGTTGTAGTGAGACGTAGTGAAATGTAGGTGTGTTTACTGTTGTAGTGAGATGAGACGTAGGTGTGTTTACTGTTGTAGTGAGACATAGTGAGACGTAGGTGTGTTTACTGTTGTAGTGAGACATAGTGAGACGTAGTGAGATGTAGGTGTGTTTACTGTTGTAGTTAGACGTAGGTGTGTTTACTGTTGTAGTGAAATGTAGGTGTGTTTACTGTTGTAGTGAGACGTAGGTGTGTTTACTGTTGTAGTGAGACGTAGTGAGACGTAGGTGTGTTTACTGTTGTAGTGAGATGTAGGTGTGTTTACTGTTGTAGTGAGACGTAGGTGTGTTTACTGTTGTAGTGAGAGGTAGGTGTGTTTACTGTTGTAGTGAGACGTAGGTGTGTTTACTGTTGTAGTGAGACGTAGGTGTGTTTACTGTTGTAGTGAGACGTAGGTGTGTTTACTGTTGTAGTGAGACGTAGTGAGACGTAGGTGTGTTTACTGTTGTAGTGAGACGTAGGTGTGTTTACTGTTGTAGTGAGACGTAGGTGTGTTTACTGTTGTAGTGAGACGTAGGTGTGTTTACTGTTGTAGTGAGACGTAGTGAGACGTAGGTGTGTTTACTGTTGTAATGAGACGTAGGTGTGTTTACTGTTGTAGTGAGACGTAGGTGTGTTTACTGTTGTAGTGAGACGTAGGTGTGTTTACTGTTGGCACAAGATGGCCGCTTGCCCAGTTTAACCAGGGTGTGTTTACTGTTGGCACAAGATGGCCGCTTGCCCAGTTTAACCAGGGTGTGTTTACTGTTGGCACAAGATGGCCGCTTGCCCAGTTTAACCAGGGCTTCTTTCTGAACCTGAGACGACAGTTTCAGCATCTACTGCTTCCTCTACTGCTTCCTCTACTGCTTCCTCTACTGCCTCCTCTACTGCTTCCTCTACTGCTTCATCTACTGCTTCCTCTACTGCTTCCTCTACTGCCTCCTCTACTGCTTCATCTACTGCTTCCTCTACTGCTTCCTCTACTGCTTCATCTACTGCTTCCTCTACTGCTTCATCTACTGCTTCCTCTACTGCTTCATCTACTGCTTCCTCTACTGCTTCATCTACTGCTTCCTCTACTGCTTCATCTACTGCTTCATCTACTGCTTCATCTACTGCTTCATCTACTGCTTCCTCTACTGCTTCCTCTACTGCTTCCTCTACTGCTTCATCTACTGCTTCCTCCACTGCTTCATCTACTGCTTCCTCTACTGCTTCATCTACTGCTTCCTCTACTGCTTCCTCTACTGCTTCCTCTACTGCTTCATCTACTGCTTCCTCTACTGCCTCCTTTACTGCTTCATCTACTGCTTCCTCTACTGCTTCATCTACTGCTTCCTCTACTGCTTCATCTACTGCTTCCTCTACTGCGTCCTTTACTGCTTCCTCTACTGCTTCCTCTACTGCTTCATCTACTGCCTCCTCTACTGCTTCCTCTACTGCTTCCTCTACAGCTTCATCTACTGCTTCATCTACTGCTTCCTCTACTGCTTCATCTACTGCCTCCTCTACTGCTTCATCTACTGCTTCCTCTACTGCTTCATCTACTGCTTCATCTACTGCCTTCATGCTTCATCTACTGCTTCCTCTACTGCTTCATCTACTGCTTCATCTACTGCTTCCTCTACTGCTTCATCTACTGCTTCATCTACTGCCTCCTCTACTGCTTCATCTACTGCTTCCTCTACTGCTTCATCTACTGCTTCCTCTACTGCCTCCTTTACTGCTTCCTCTACTGCTTCCTCTACTGCCTCCTCTACTGCTTCCTCTACTGCTTCCTCTACTGCTTCATCTTCCTCTATCCCCTATGAATAAATACTGATGAATCAGTTTAACCAGGGCTTCCTCTGTCCCCTATGAATAAATACTGATGAATCAGTTTAACCAGGGCTTCCTCTGTCCTCTATGAATAAATACTGATGAATCCGTTTAACCAGGGCTTCCTCTGTCCCCTATGAATAAATACTGATGAATCAGTTTAACCAGGGCTTCCTCTGTCCTCTATGAATAAATACTGATGAATCAGTTTAACCAGGGCTTCCTCTGTCCTCTATGAATAAATACTGATGAATCAGTTTAACCAGGGCTTCCTCTGTTCTCTATGAATAAATACTGATGAATCAGTTTAACCAGGCTTCCTCTGTTCTCTCTGAATAAATACTGATGAATCAGTTTCCAGGGCTTCTCTGTCCTCTATGAATAAATACTGATGAATCAGTTTAACCAGGGCTTCCTCTACATTTACATTTACATTTAAGTCATTTAGCTACGCTCTTATCTAGTGACTTACAAATTGGTGCATTCACCTTATGACATCCAGTGGGACAGTCACTGCAATAGTGCATCTAAAACTTAGGGGTTCATTACTTAACCTATCCTAGGTATTCCTTAAAGAGGTGGGGTTTCAGGTCTCCGGAAGGTGGTGATTGACTCCGCTGTCCTGGCGTCGTGCTTTGTTCCACCATTGGGGGGCCAGGGCAGCGAACAGTTTTGACTGGGCTGAGCGGGAGCTGTACTTCCTCAGTGGTAGGGAGGCGAGCAGGCCAGAATAAATACTGATGAATCAGTTTAACCAGGGCTTCCTCTGTCCCCTATGAATAAATACTGGTGAATCAGTTTAACCAGGGCTTCCTCTGTCCTCTATGAATAAATACTGATGAATCAGTTTAACCAGGGCTTCCTCTGAATCCAGTTGAACCAGGGCTTCCTCTGTCCTGAATAAATACTGATGAATCAGTTGAACCAGGGCTTCCTCTGTCCTCTATGAATAAATACTGATGAATCAGTTGAACCAGGGCTTCCTCTGTCCCTAGAATAAATACTGATGAATCAGTTGAACCAGGGCTTCCTCTGTCCTCTATGAATAAATACTGATGAATCAGTTGAACCAGGGCTTCCTCTGTCCTCTATGAATAAATACTGATGAATCAGTTGAACCAGGGCTTCCTCTGTCCCCTATGAATAAATACTGATG
>NW_025745733.1:150000-157500 GCF_021184085.1 Oncorhynchus gorbuscha | reverse complement strand
TGGTCTAAAGTAGTGCACTATATATAAGGAATAGGGTGCCATTTGCCATAGGGTTCTGGTCAAAAGTAGTGCACTATATAGGGAATAGGGTGCCAGGGCCCATAGAACTCTGGTCAAAAGTAGTGCACTATATAGGGAATAGGGTGCCAGGGCCCATAGAACTCTGGTCAAAAGTAGTGCACTATATAGGGAATAGGGTGACAGGGCCCATAGAACTCTGGTCAAAAGTAGTGCACTATATAGGGAATAGGGTGCCAGGGCCCATAGAACTCTGGTCAAAAGTAGTGCACTATATAGGGAATAGGGTGCCAGGGCCCATAGAACTCTGGTCAAAAGTAGTGCACTATATAGGGAATAGGGTGCCAGGGCCCATAGAACTCTGGTCAAAAGTAGTGCACTATATAGGGAATAGGGTGCCAGGGCCCATAGAACTCTGGTCAAAAGTAGTGCACTATATAGGGAATAGGGTGCCAGGGCCCATAGAACTCTGGTCAAAAGTAGTGCACTATATAGGGAATAGGGTGCCAGGGCCCATAGAACTCTGGTCAAAAGTAGTGCACTATATAGGGAATAGGGTGACAGGGCCCATAGAACTCTGGTCAAAAGTAGTGCACTATATAGGGAATAGGGTGCCAGGGCCCATAGAACTCTGGTCAAAAGTAGTGCACTATATAGGGAATAGGGTGACAGGGCCCATAGAACTCTGGTCTAAAGTAGTGCACTATATAGGGAATAGGGTGCCAGGGCCCATAGAACTCTGGTCAAAAGTAGTGCACTATATAGGGAATAGGGTGCCAGGGCCCATAGAACTCTGGTCAAAAGTAGTGCACTATATAGGGAATAGGGTGCCAGGGCCCATAGAACTCTGGTCAAAAGTAGTGCACTATATAGGGAATAGGGTGCCAGGGCCCATAGAACTCTGGTCAAAAGTAGTGCACTATATAGGGAATAGGGTGCCAGGGCCCATAGAACTCTGGTCAAAAGTAGTGCACTATATAGGGAATAGGGTGCCAGGGCCCATAGAACTCTGGTCAAAAGTAGTGCACTATATAGGGAATAGGGTGACAGGGCCCATAGAACTCTGGTCAAAAGTAGTGCACTATATAGGGAATAGGGTGCCAGGGCCCATAGAACTCTGGTCAAAAGTAGTGCACTATATAGGGAATAGGGTGCCAGGGCCCATAGAACTCTGGTCAAAAGTAGTGCACTATATAGGGAATAGGGTGCCAGGGCCCATAGAACTCTGGTCAAAAGTAGTGCACTATATAGGGAATAGGGTGCCAGGGCCCATAGAACTCTGGTCAAAAGTAGTGCACTATATAGGGAATAGGGTGCCAGGGCCCATAGAACTCTGGTCAAAAGTAGTGCACTATATAGGGAATAGGGTGCCAGGGCCCATAGAACTCTGGTCAAAAGTAGTGCACTATATAGGGAATAGGGTGCCAGGGCCCATAGAACTCTGGTCAAAAGTAGTGCACTATATAGGGAATAGGGTGCCAGGGCCCATAGAACTCTGGTCAAAAGTAGTGCACTATATAGGGAATAGGGTGCCAGGGCCCATAGAACTCTGGTCAAAAGTAGTGCACTATATAGGGAATAGGGTGACAGGGCCCATAGAACTCTGGTCAAAAGTAGTGCACTATATAGGGAATAGGGTGCCAGGGCCCATAGAACTCTGGTCAAAAGTAGTGCACTATATAGGGAATAGGGTGCCAGGGCCCATAGAACTCTGGTCAAAAGTAGTGCACTATATAGGGAATAGGGTGCCATTTGGGATGAAGGCTGATGCTGTAACAATCAACATGTTATACAAGTGCTGAACACACACACACTATACACATGGTTCTCTCTGGGAGTGTGTGTGTGTGTGTGTGTGTGTGTGTGTGTGTGTGTGTGTGTGTGTGTGTGTGTGTGTGTGTGTGTGTGATGTCACTAGGGACAGTGGTGCCATGTGAAGCATCTCCATTACGGCCAGTCAGTGATTACAAGAACATGTTGCACACGCACGCACGCACGCACGCACACACACACACACACACACACACACACACACACACACACACACACACACACACACACACACACACACACACACACACACACACACACACTTACTTCATCTAACTTCCCTCACTAGCTTATATTTCACTAATTTATACTTCACTAAATGATACCTCATAATGCCAGTTATGGGTGTGTGTGTGAGAGAGTGTTTTACCCACCCAGTCCAACACACACACACACACACACACACACACACACACACACACACACACACACACACACACACACACACACACACACACACACACACAGACCCACCCAGTCCACACACACACACACACACACACACACACACACACACACACACACACACACACACACACACACACACACACACACACACACACACACACACACACACACACACACACACACACACACACACAGGAATTTGAGGTGTCTGGTGTGCAGCGAGTGTCAACATGTCAACTCTCTCTCTCTCTCTCTCTCTCTCTCTCTCTCTCTCTCTCTCTCTCTCTCACTCTCTCTTTACCCCTCTCTCATTCTCTAATTGTCTGTCTGTCTGGCTCCACCCCCCCTCTCATTCTCTAATTGTCTGTCTGTCTGGCTCTACCCCCCTCTCTCATTCTGTAAATGTCTGTTTGTCTGGCTCTACCCCCCCTCTCTCATTCTCTAATTGTCTGTCTGTCTGGCTCTACCCCCCTCTCTCATTCTCTAATTGTCTGTCTGTCTGGCTCTACCCCCCTCTCTCATTCTCTAATTGTCTGTCTGTCTGGCTCTACCCCCCTCTTTCATTCTCTAATTGTCTGTCTGGCTGACTCTACCTCACCCCCTCTCATTCTCTAATTGTCTGTCTGTCTGACTCTACCCCCCCTCTCTCATTCTCTAATTGTCTGTCTGTCTGACTCTACCCCCCCTCTCATTCTCTAATTGTCTGTCTGTCTGGCTCTACCCCCCTCTCATTCTGTAAATGTCTGTCTGTCTGTCTCTACCCCTCCCTCTCTCATTCTGTAAATGTCTGTCTGTCTGTCTCTACCCCTCCCTCTCTCATTCTGTAATTGTCTGTCTGTCTCTACCCCTCCCTCTCTCATTCTGTAAATGTCTGTCTGTCTGTCTCTAAATGTCTGTCTGTCTCCCCTCCCTCTCTCATTCTGTAAATGTCTGTCTGGCTCAACCCCCCTCTCTCATTCTCGAATTGTCTGTCTGTCTGGCTCTACCCCCCCTCTCTCATTCTCAAATTGTCTGTCTGTCTGGCTCTACCCCCCCCTCTCATTCTCGAATTGTCTGTCTGTCTGGCTCTACCCCCCTCTCTCATTCTGTAAATGTCTGTCTGTCTGTCTGTCTGTCTGTCTGTCTGTCTGTCTGTCTGTCTGTCTGTCTGTCTGTCTGTCTGTCTGTCTGTCTGTCTGTCTGTCTGTCTGTCTGTCTGTCTGTCTGTCTGTCTGTCTCTACCCCCCTCTCTCATTCTGTAATTGTCTGTCTGTCTCTACCCCTCCCTCTCTCATTCTGTAAATGTCTGTCTGGCTCTACCCCCCTCTCATTCTCGAATTGCCTGTCTGTCTGGCTCTACCCCCCCTCTCATTCTGTAAATGTCTGTCTGTCTGTCTCTACCCCTCCCTCTCTCATTCTGTAATTGTCTGTCTGTCTGTCTCTACCCCCCTCTCTCATTCTATAATTGTCTGTCTGTCTGTCTGTCTCTACCCCCACCCTCTCATTCTGTAATTGTCTGTCTGTCTCTACCCCTCCCTCTCTCATTCTGCAAATGTCTGTCTGTCTGTCTCTACCCCCCTCTCATTCTCTAATTGTCTGTCTGTCTGTCTCTACCCCCTCTCTCATTCTGTAATTGTCTGTCTGTCTGGCTCTACCCCCTCTCTCTCTCATTCTCTAATTGTCTGTCTGTCTGTCTCTACCCCCCTCTCTCATTCTCTAATTGTCTGTATGTCTGTCTCTATCCCCTTCTCTCTCATTCTGTAATTGTCTGTCTGTCTCTCTACCCCCTCTCTCATTCTCTAATTGTCTGTCTGTCTGTCTCTACCCCCCTCTCTCATTCTGTAATTGTCTGTCTGTCTGTCTCTACCCCCCTCTCTCTCTCATTCTGTAATTGTCTGTCTGGCTCTCTCTACCCCCTCTCATTCTGTAATTGTCTGTCTGTCTGGCTCTACCCCCCACCCTCTCATTCTGTAATTGTCTGTCTGTCTGGCTCTACCCCCCCTCTCTCTCATTCTGTAATTGTCTGTCTGTCTGTCTCTACCCCCTCTCTCATTCTGTAATTGTCTGTTAATGACAGAGCACAGGCACTGAGATATCTCTTCAGTATAACAGTAAACAGTCATTCCATCACTGAGGAGCAATTGTCTGTATGTCACTCCTCAAAGACAACTTCAAACACCTGTTTTGAAAGGGATTCAAATTTTTGAAAGGGATTCCAGCACTGACATTAAAATAAAGATTATGACGATAGTGTGTGATTACAGAACCACACATTAGGCCTCTCTAATGTGACTCTAAACATCAATGTCCCACAGTCTCATGTGTTTGTAATGAGACAGTCATGTTACAGACTGTCACAGACACATAGGACCTACTGCTGCTGCCCCATTGGACATGTATCGTCACTACAGCCCTGCTGAGTACTGCCACACACTGTCAGTGATGTTATGCTCTGGGTCTAGGCCCGGCAGGCACAGACCTAGGATCAGCTATCCTGCTCAGTCCTAACTGTGCTGTCTGGGAATAACTTAAAACTGACCTTAGATCAGATTAGTGTGTTCCTCTACCCTTCCATCTCTGCCACTCTGTCCAAACACACCTCTACTCAGACTGTAATTGTCTGTTAATAAAGCACAGGCACTGAGATATCTCTTCAGTATAACAGTAAACAGTCATTCTCATCACTGAGAGATAGAAGGAGAGTGTCACTCCTCAAAGACAACTTCAAACACAAAATGTTTTGAAAAATTCCAGCACTGACATTAAAATAAAGATTATGACGGTAGAGATTAAGAACCACACAGGCCTCTCTAGATGTGAGATAAACACAATGTCCCACAGTCTCATGTGTTTGTAATAAACAGTCATGTCTATCTCAGACTGTCAGAGATAAACACACCTCTATCTCAGACGTGGACATGATAAACACACCTCTATCTCAGACGGTAGAGATAAACACACTGTCAGTGATGTTATGACGGGAGAGATATACACCTCTATCTCAGACGGTAGAGATAAACACTATCCTGCTATCTCAGACAGGAGAGATAAACACACCTCTATCTCAGACGGTAGAGATAAAACACCTCTAGATCAGATTAGTGAGATAAACACACCTCCATCTCAGCCGGGAGAGATAAACACACCTCTACCTCAGACGGGAGAGATAAACACACCTCTACCTCAGACGGTAGAGATAAACACACCTCTACCTCAGACGGTAGAGATAAACACACCTCTACCTCAGACGGTAGAGATACACACACCTCTATCTCAGACGGTAGAGATAAACACACCTCTACCTCAGACGGGAGAGATAAACACACCTCTACCTCAGACGGGAGAGATAAACACACCTCTATCTCAGACGGGAGAGATAAACACACCTCTACCTCAGACGGGAGAGATAAACACACCTCTACCTCAGACGGGAGAGATAAACACACCTCTATCTCAGACGGGAGAGATAAACACACCTCTACCTCAGACGGTAGAGATAAACACACCTCTATCTTAGACGGGAGAGATAAACACACCTCTACCTCAGATGGTAGAGATAAACACACCTCTACCTCAGACGGTAGAGATAAACACACCTCTATCTCAGACGGTAGAGATAAACACACCTCTACCTCAGACGGTAGAGATAAACACACCTCTACCTCAGACGGTAGAGATAAACACACCTCTACCTCAGAAGGAGAGATAAACACACCTCTATCTCAGAAGGAGAGATAAACACACCTCTATCTCAGACGGTAGAGATAAACACACCTCTATCTCAGACGGTAGAGATAAACACACCTCTATCTCAGACGGTAGAGATAAACACACCTCTATCTCAGACGGTAGAGATAAACACACCTCTATCTCAGACGGTAGAGATAAACACACCTCTATCTCAGACAGAAGAGATAAACACACGCTATCTCAGATGGTAGAGATAAACACACCTCTATCTCAGACAGTAGAGATAAACACACCTCTATCTCAGACAGAAGAGATAAACACACGCTATCTCAGATGGTAGAGATAAACACACCTCTATCTCAGATGGTAGAGGTAAACACACCTCTATCTCAGACGGTAGAGATAAACACACCTCTATCTCAGACGGTAGAGATAAACACACCTCTATCTCAGACAGAAGAGATAAACACACCTCTACCTCAGACGGTAGAGATAAACACACCTCTATCTCAGACGGTAGAGATAAACACACCGCTTTCTCAGACGGTAGAGATAAACACACCGCTTTCTCAGACGGAAGAGATAAACACACCTCTATCTCAGACGGAAGAGATAAACACACCTCTATCTCAGACGGTAGAGATAAACACACCTCTATCTCAGACCCTTCATTCCCAGACCTGTTGCAAGCCCAGAACCCTTCATTCCCAGAACCCTTCATTCCCAGAACCCTTCATTCCCAGAACCCTTCATTCCCAGAACCCTTCATTCCCAGACCTGTTGCAAGCCCAGAACCGGTGCATTCCCAGAACCCTTCATTCCCAGACCTGTTGCAAGCCCAGACCTGTTGCATTCCCAGAACCCTTCATTCCCAGACCTGTTGCAAGCCCAGAACCGGTGCATTCCCAGAACCCTTCATTCCCAGACCTGTTGCAAGCCCAGACCTGTTGCAAGCCCAGACCTGTTGCAAGCCCAGAACCCTTCATTCCCAGAACCCTTCATTCCCAGACCTGTTGCAATCCCAGAACCGTTTCATTCCCAGAACCCTTCATTCCCAGAACCCTTCATTCCCAGAACCCTTCATTCCCAGACCTGTTGCATTCCCAGAACCCTTCATTCTTCATTAGCTAATGGAGGAGTCTCATTTTACATAATGGGATGTTGTTGGATTCTCTCTCTCGTCTGCTTTCATTTGATTGATGTATGTGTGTGTGTGTGTGTGTGTGTGTGTGTGTGTGTGTGTGTGTGTGTCTGTGTGTCTGTGTGTGTGTGTGTGTGTGTGTGTGTGTGTGTGTGTGTGTGTGTGTGTGTGTGTGTGTGTGTGTCTGTGTCTGTGTGTGTGTGTGTGTGTGTGTGTGTGTGTGTGTCTGTGTCTGTGTCTGTGTGTGTGTGTGTGTGTGTGTGTGTGTCTGTGTGTGTGTGTGTGTGTGTGTGTGTGTGTGTGTGTGTGTGTGTGTGTGTGTGTGTGTGTGTGTGTGTGTGTGTGTGTGTGTGTGTGTGTGTGTGTGTGTGTGTGTGTGTGTGTGTGTGTGTGTGTGTGTGTGTGTGTGTGTGTCTGTGTCTGTGTGTGTGTCT
>NW_025745733.1:125000-145000 GCF_021184085.1 Oncorhynchus gorbuscha | reverse complement strand
CCTCCTCTCTCCTCATACCTCATAGCCCATACCTTATATACAATAAATATACCTCCTCTCTCCTCATACCTCCTACAATAAATATACTCCTCATACCTCATAGCCCATACCTTATATACAATAAATATACCTCCTCTCTCCTCATACCTCATAGCCCATACCTTATATACAATAAATATACCTCCTCTCTCCTCATACCTCATAGCCCATACCTTATATACAATAAATATACCTCCTCTCTCCTCATACTTCATAGCCCATACCTCATCTACAATAAATATACCTCCTCTCTCCTCATACCTCATAGCTCATACCTTATATACAATAAATATACCTCCTCTCTCCTCATACCTCATAGCCCATACCTTATATACAATAAATATACCTCCTCTCTCCTCATACCTCATAGCCCATACCTTATATACAATAAATATACCTCATCCCATACCTATCTACAATAAATATACCTCCTCTCTCCTCATACCTCATAGCCCATACCTCATCTACAATAAATATACCTCCTCTCTCCTCATACCTCATCTACAATAAATATACCTCCTCTCTCCTCATACCTCATAGCCCATACCTTATATACAATAAATATACCTCCTCTCTCCTCATACCTCATAGCCCATACCTCATCTACAATAAATATACCTCCTCTCTCCTCAGACCTCATAGCCCATACCTTATCTACAATAAATATACCTCCTCTCTCCTCAGACCTCATAGCCCATACCTCATCTACAATAAATATACCTCCTCTCTCCTCATACCTCATAGCCCATACCTCATCTACAATAAATATACCTCCTCTCTCCTCATACCTCATAGCCCATACCTTATATACAATAAATATACCTCCTCTCTCTGTTCTGTATTCCACCTGTTCTGCTTAAAGAGAAATCTCACACATACCTTAGACTGTCCCATTCTGATAACGATCTACAATAAATATACCTCCTCTCTCCTTCTCCATCTACCTCAGGGGAGATATACAGTGTTTGTGGCTGTTCTGAGAGCGTAACGGGGTATATTCCCTATATAGTGCACTACTTTTGACCAGAGTTCTATGGGCCTTGGCACCCTATTCCCTATATAGTGCACTACTTTTGACCAGAACCCTATGGCAAATGGCACCCTATTCCGTATATAGTGCACTACTTTTGACCAGAGTTCTATGGGCCCTGGCACCCTATATAGTGTATATATGAAGGCTTATATACAGCAGTATGTGGACACCCCTTCAAATGAGTGGATTCAGCTATTTCAGCCACACTTGTTTCTGATAGGTGTATAAAATCGAGCACACAGCCATGTAATCTCCATAGACAAACGTTGGCAAGAGAATGGCCTTACTGAAGAGCTCAGTGACTTTCAATGTGGCACCGTCATAGGATGCCACCTTTCCAAATTTCTGCCCTGCTAGAGCTGCCCTGGACAACTGTAAGTGCTGTTATTATGAAATGGAAACGTCTAGGAGCAACAATGGCTCAGTCGCAAAGTGGTAGGCCACACAAGCTCACAGAACAGGACCGCAGAGTGCTGAAGCGCGTAACTCTTAAGAATCGTCAGTCCTCTGTTGCAACACTCACTGCTGAGTTCCCAACTGCCTTCTGGAAGCAACGTCGGCACAAGAACTGTTCGTCGAGAGCTTCATGAAATGGGTTTCCATGGCAGAGCAGCCGCACACAAGCCTAAGATCACTGTGCTCAATGTCATAATAATAATGGGGCTGTTCTTCACGGTTTGGGCCCCTTAGTTCCAGTGAAGGGAAAACTTAACGCCAAGTCATACACTGACATTCTAGATGATTCTGTGCTTCCAACTTGGTGGCAACAGTTTGGGGAAGGCCCTTTCCTGTTTCAGCATAACAATGCCCCCGTGCACAAAGCCAGGTCCATACAGATTTTTGTTTTGTTTTGAGATCGGGTGTGGAAGAACTTGACTGGCCTGCACAGAGCCCTGACCTCAACCCCATAGAACACCTCTGGGATGAATTGGAACACCGACTGCGAGCCAGGCCTAATCGCCTAACATCAGTGCCCGACCTCATTCATGCTCTTGTGTCTGAATGGAAGCAAATCCCCGCAGCAATGTTCCAACATCTAGTGGAAAGTCTTCCCAGAAGAGTGGAGGCTGTTATAGCAGCAATGTTCCAACATCTCGTGGAAAGTCTTCCCAGAAGAGTGGAGGCTGTTATAGCAGCAATGTTCCAACATCTAGTGGAAAGCCTTCCCAGAAGAGTGGAGGCTGTTATAGCAGCAATGTTCCAACATCTAGTGGAAAGCCTTCCCAGAAGAGTGGAGGCTGTTATAGCAGCAATGTTCCAACATCTAGTGGAAAGCCTTCCCAGAAGAGTGGAGGCTGATATAGCAGCAATGTTCCAACATCTAGTGGAAAGCCTTCCCAGAAGAGTGGAGGCTGTTATAGCAGCAATGTTCCAACATCTAGTGGAAAGCCTTCCCAGAAGAGTGGAGGCTGTTATAGCAGCAATGTTCCAACATCTAGTGGAAAGCCTTCCCAGAAGAGTGGAGGCTGTTATAGCAGCAATGTTCCAACATCTAGTGGAAAGCCTTCCCAGAAGAGTGGAGGCTGTTATAGCAGCAATGTTCCAACATCTAGTGGAAAGCCTTCCCAGAAGAGTGGAGGCTGTTATAGCAGCAATGTTCCAACATCTAGTGGAAAGCCTTCCCAGAAGAGTGGAGTCTGTTATAGCAGCAATATTCCAACATCTAGTGGAAAGCCTTCCCGGAAGACTGGAGGCTGTTATGGCAGCAAACGGGGACCAACTCCATATTCATGTCCATGATTTGTTTATGAGGTGTTCGACTAGCAGGTGTCCACATACTGTTGGTCATGTAGAGTATCTCAACAGGCTGTATCATATAATTAGTCCAGTCATTTGTTATGATAATATAATAAAGTCCAGTCATTTGTTATGATAATACTCTATATAAAGTCCAGTCATTTGTTATGATAATACTCTATATAAAGTCCAGTCATTTGTTATGATAATACTCTATATAAAGTCCAGTCATTTGTCAGTCATTTTGTTATGATAATACTCTATATAAAGTCCAGTCATTTGTTATGATAATACTCTATATAAAGTCCAGTCATTTGTTATGATAATACTCTATATAAAGTCCAGTCATTTGTTATGATAATACTCTATATAAAGTCCAGTCATTTGTTATGATAATACTCTATATAAAGTCCAGTCATTTGTTATGATAATACTCTATATAAAGTCCAGTCATTTGTTATGATAATACTCTATATAAAGTCCAGTCATTTGTTATGATAATACTCTATATAAAGTCCAGTCATTTGTTATGATAATACTCTATATAAAGTCCAGTCATTTGTTATGATAATACTCTATATAAAGTCCAGTCATTTGTTATGATAATACTCTATATAAAGTCCAGTCATTTGTTATGATAATACTCTATATAAAGTCCAGTCATTTGTTATGATAATACTCTATATAAAGTCCAGTCATTTGTTATGATAATACTCTATATAAAGTCCAGTCATTTGTTATGATAATACTCTATATAAAGTCCAGTCATTTGTTATGATAATACTCTATATAAAGTCCAGTCATTTGTTAACTTAGATGTATGTGTGTATCTACAGACATTGTCGTGTTATAGTGTGTTTTACAGCAGCTTCATACATGAGAGTGGAGGGGCTAAACCCATAGAGGTAGATAGAGGGCTCATGCTACAACAGGCTTTGGGTCACTGGTGCTGTCTATCCACGTCTATGGCTAAACCTCACTGGGTCACTGGTGCTGTCTATCCAAGTCTATGGCTAAACCTCACTGGGTTGAACCTGTTGGTTAGGGCAGAGTTCAGGGGTTGGAGGTGAGAGGTCAGGGTTGTTGAGTTCACACTCTGTGGAGAAATACCTAGAGAGATACTATGATCCTGTGGGTTTTCAGTCCAACCCTCTTCCTGAATATCTACTGTCCTGTAGGGTTTCAGTCCAACCCTCTTCCTGGAGATCTACTGTCCTGTAGGGTTTCAGTCCAACCCTCTTCCTGGAGATCTACTGTCCTGTAGGTTTTCAGTCTAACCCTCTTCCTGAATATCTACTGTCCTGTAGGTTTTCAGTCCAACCCTCTTCCTGAATATCTACTGTCCTGTAGGTTTTCAGTCCAACCCTCTTCCTGGCTGTGTGGTGGAGGAGATAGACTAGGGTAAACAGAATGGCTGTGTGGTGGAGGAGGTAGGCTAGGGTAAACAGAATGGCTGTGTGGTGGAGGAGGTAGGCTAGGGTAAACAGAATGGCTGTGTGGTGGAGTAGGTAGGCTAGGGTAAACAGAATGGCTGTGTGGTGTGGTGGAGGAGATAGGCTAGGGTAAACAGAATGGCTGTGTGGTGTGGTGGAGGAGGTAGGCTAGGGTAAACAGAATGGCTGTGTGGTGGAGGAGATAGGCTAGGGTAAACAGAATGGCTGTGTGGTGGAGGAGGTAGGCTAGGGTAAACAGAATGGCTGTGTGGTGGAGGAGGTAGGCTAGGGTAAACAGAATGGCTGTGTGGTGTGGTGGAGGAGATAGGCCAGGGTAAACAGAATGGCTGTGTGGTGGAGGAGGTAGGCTAGGGTAAACAGAATGGCTGTGTGGTGGAGGAAGTAGGCTAGGGTAAACAGAATGGCTGTGTGGTGGAGGAGGTAGGCTAGGGTAAACAGAATGGCTGTGTGGTGGAGGAGGTAGGCTAGGGTAAACAGAATGGCTGTGTGGTGGAGGAGATAGGCTAGGGTAAACAGAATGGCTGTGTGGTGGAGGAGATAGGCTAGGGTAAACAGAATGGCTGTGCGGTGGAGGAAGTAGGCTAGGGTAAACAGAATGGCTGTGTGGTGGAGGAGGTAGGCTAGGGTAAACAGAATGGCTGTGTGGTGGAGGAGGTAGGCTAGGGTAAACAGAATGGCTGTGTGGTGGAGGAGGTAGGCTAGGTAAACAGAATGGCTGTGTGGTGGAGGAGGTAGGCTAGGGTAAACAGAATGGCTGTGTGGTGGAGGAGGTAGGCTAGGGTAAACAGAATGGCTGTGTGGTGGAGGAGGTAGGCTAGGGTAAACAGAATGGCTGTGTGGTGGAGGAGGTAGGCTAGGGTAAACAGAATGGCTGTGTGGTGGAGGAGGTAGGCTAGGGTAAACATAATGGCTGTGTGGTGGAGGAGGTAGGCTAGGGTAAACAGAATGGCTGTGTGGTGGAGGAGGTAGGCTAGGGTAAACAGAATGGCTGTGTGGTGGAGGAGGTAGGCTAGGGTAAACAGAATGGCTGTGTGGTGGAGGAGGTAGGCTAGGGTAAACAGAATGGCTGTGTGGTGGAGGAGGTAGGCTAGGGTAAACAGAATGGCTGTGTGGTGGAGGAGATAGGCTAGGGTAAACAGAATGGCTGTGTGGTGGAGGAGGTAGGCTAGGGTAAACAGAATGGCTGTGTGGTGGAGGAGGTAGGCTAGGGTAAACAGAATGGCTGTGTGGTGGAGGAGGTAGGCTAGGGTAAACAGAATGGCTGTGTGGTGGAGGAGGTAGGCTAGGGTAAACAGAATGGCTGTGTGGTGGAGGAGATAGGCTAGGGTAAACAGAATGGCTGTGTGGTGTGGTGGAGGAGATAGGCTAGGGTAAACAGAATGGCTGTGTGGTGGAGGAGATAGGCTAGGGTAAACAGAATGGCTGTGTGGTGTGGTGGAGGAGATAGGCTAGGGTAAACAGAATGGCTGTGTGGTGGAGGAGATAGGCTAGGGTAAACAGAATGGCTGTGTGGTGGAGGAGATAGGCTAGGGTAAACAGAATGGCTGTGTGGTGGAGGAGGTAGGCTAGGGTAAACAGAATGGCTGTGTGGTGGAGGAGGTAGGCTAGGGTAAACAGAATGGCTGTGTGGTGGAGGAGGTAGGCTAGGGTAAACAGAATGGCTGTGTGGTGGAGGAGGTAGGCTAGGGTAAACAGAATGGCTGTGTGGTGGAGGAGGTAGGCTAGGGTAAACAGAATGGCTGTGTGGTGGAGGAGATAGGCTAGGGTAAACAGAATGGCTGTGTGGTGGAGGAGGTAGGCTAGGGTAAACAGAATGGCTGTGTGGTGGAGGAGATAGGCTAGGGTAAACAGAATGGCTGTGTGGTGGAGGAGGTAGGCTAGGGTAAACAGAATGGCTGTGTGGTGGAGGAGATAGGCTAGGGTAAACAGAATGGCTGTGTGGTGGAGGAGGTAGGCTAGGGTAAACAGAATGGCTGTGTGGTGGAGGAGATAGGCTAGGGTAAACAGAATGGCTGTGTGGTGGAGGAGGTAGGCTAGGGTAAACAGAATGGCTGTGTGGTGGAGGAGATAGGCTAGGGTAAACAGAATGGCTGTGTGGTGGAGGAGGTAGGCTAGGGTAAACAGAATGGCTGTGTGGTGGAGGAGATAGGCTAGGGTAAACAGAATGGCTGTGTGGTGGAGGAGGTAGGCTAGGGTAAACAGAATGGCTGTGTGGTGGAGGAGATAGGCTAGGGTAAACAGAATGGCTGTGTGGTGGAGGAGATAGGCTAGGGTAAACATAATGGCTGTGTGTTATCAGTGATGTTGAAACACTGAGGATGGACACACAGACACCCAAATACACACACACCCAAACACACACACACACCCAAACACACACACACACCCCTCCCTCCCCCTCCCTCCCTCCCCCTCCCTCCCTCCCTCCCTCCCTCCCTCCCTCCCTCCCTCCCTCCCTCCCTCCCTCCCTCCCTCCCTCCCTCCCTCCTCCCTCCCTCCCTCCCTCACTATAACGGAAGGATATACACACAAACAAATGCCTTCCATCCTGACCTAAATAGTCCCTTCTTGTCTTGTGTGTGTGTGTGTGTGTGTGTGTGTGTGTGTGTGTGTGTGTGTGTGTGTGTGTGTGTGTGTGTGTGTGTGTGTGTGTGTGTGTGTGTGTGTGTGTGTGTGTGTGTGTGTGTGTGTGTGTGTGTGTGTGTGTGTGTGTGTGTGAGACTAGTATATTTATAGAGAGGAAACAGCTGTGTGTGGGTCCATGTCTAATAGTGTTATACCTCTAGTTCTGGTCCATGTCTAATAGTGTTATACCTCTAGTTCTGGTCCATGTCTCTAAGTGTAATACCTCTAGTTCTGGTCCATGTCTAATAGTGTTATACCTCTAGTTCTGGTCCATGTCTAATAGTGTTATACCTCTAGTTCTGGTCCATGTCTAATAGTGTTATACCTCTAGTTCTGGTCCATGTCTAAGTTCTGGTCCATGTTATAGTTCTGTTATACCTCTAGTTCTGGTCCATGTCTAATAGTGTTATACCTCTAGTTCTGGTCCATGTCTAATAGTGTTATACCTCTAGTTCTGGTCCATGTCTAATAGTGTTATACCTCTAGTTCTGGTCCATGTCTAATAGTGTTATACCTCTAGTTCTGGTCCATGTCTAATAGTGTTATACCTCTAGTTCTGGTCCATGTCTAATAGTGTTATACCTCTAGTTCTGGTCCATGTCTAATAGTGTTATACCTCTAGTTCTGGTCCATGTCTAATAGTGTTATACCTCTAGTTCTGGTCCATGTCTAATAGTGTTATACCTCTAGTTCTGGTCCATGTCTAATAGTGTTATACCTCTAGTTCTGGTCCATGTCTAATAGTGTTATACCTCTAGTTCTGGTCCATGTCTAATAGTGTTATACTGGTCTCTAGTTCTGGTCCATGTCTAATAGTGTTATACCTCTAGTTCTGGTCCATGTCTAATAGTGTTATACCTCTAGTTCTGGTCCATGTCTATACCTCTAGTTCTGGTCCATGTCTACCTGGTCTGTCTAGTTCTGGTCCATGTCTAATAGTGTTATACCTCTAGTTCTGGTCCATGTCTAATAGTGTTATACCTCTAGTTCTGGTCCATGTCTAATAGTGTTATACCTCTAGTTCTGGTCCATGTCTAATACCTCTAGTTCTGGTCCATGTCTAATAGTGTTATACCTCTAGTTCTGGTCCATGTCTAATAGTGTTATACCTCTAGTTCTGGTCCATGTCTAATAGTGTTATACCTCTAGTTCTGGTCCATGTCTAATAGTGTTATACCTCTAGTTCTGGTCCATGTCTAATAGTGTTATACCTCTAGTTCTGGTCCATGTCTAATAGTGTTATACCTCTAGTTCTGGTCCATGTCTAATAGTGTTATACCTCTAGTTCTGGTCCATGTCTAATAGTGTTATACCTCTAGTTCTGGTCCATGTCTAATAGTGTTATACCTCTAGTTCTGGTCCATGTCTAATAGTGTTATACCTCTAGTTCTGGTCCATGTCTAATAGTGTTATACCTCTAGTTCTGGTCCATGTCTAATAGTGTTATACCTCTAGTTCTGGTCCATGTCTAATAGTGTTATACCTCTAGTTCTGGTCCATGTCTAATAGTGTTATACCTCTAGTTCTGGTCCATGTCTAATAGTGTTATACCTCTAGTTCTGGTCCATGTCTAATAGTGTTATACCTCTAGTTCTGGTCCATGTCTAATAGTGTTATACCTCTAGTTCTGGTCCATGTCTATACCTCTAGTTCTGGTCCATGTCTAATAGTGTTATACTAATTCTGTGTCTATACCTCTAGTTCTGGTCCATGTCTAATAGTGTTATACCTCTAGTTCTGGTCCATGTCTAATAGTGTTATACCTCTAGTTCTGGTCCATGTCTAATAGTGTTATACCTCTAGTTCTGGTCCATGTCTAATAGTGTTATACCTCTAGTTCTGGTCCATGTCTAATAGTGTTATACCTCTAGTTCTGGTCCATGTCTAATAGTGTTATACCTCTAGTTCTGGTCCATGTCTAATAGTGTTATACCTCTAGTTCTGGTCCATGTCTAATAGTGTTATACCTCTAGTTCTGGTCCATGTCTAATAGTTATACCTCTAGTTCTGGTCCATGTCTAATAGTGTTATACCTCTAGTTCTGGTCCATGTCTAATAGTGTTATACCTCTAGTTCTGGTCCATGTCTAATAGTGTTATACCTCTAGTTCTGGTCCATGTCTAATAGTGTTATACCTCTAGTTCTGGTCCATGTCTAATAGTGTTATACCTCTAGTTCTGGTCCATGTCTAATAGTGTTATACCTCTAGTTCTGGTCCATGTCTAATAGTGTTATACCTCTAGTTCTGGTCCATGTCTAATAGTGTTATACCTCTAGTTCTGGTCCATGTCTAATAGTGTTATACCTCTAGTTCTGGTCCATGTCTAATAGTGTTATACCTCTAGTTCTGGTCCATGTCTAATAGTGTTATACCTCTAGTTCTGGTCCATGTCTAATAGTGTTATACCTCTAGTTCTGGTCCATGTCTAATAATGTAATACCTCTAGTTCTGGTCCATGTCTAATAGTGTTATACCTCTAGTTCTGGTCCATGTCTAATAGTGTTATACCTCTAGTTCTGGTCCATGTCTAATAGTGTTATACCTCTAGTTCTGGTCCATGTCTAATAGTGTTATACCTCTAGTTCTGGTCCATGTCTAATAGTGTTATACCTCTAGTTCTGGTCCATGTCTAATAGTGTTATACCTCTAGTTCTGGTCCATGTCTAATAGTGTTATACCTCTAGTTCTGGTCCATGTCTAATAGTGTTATACCTCTAGTTCTGGTCCATGTCTAATAGTGTTATACCTCTAGTTCTGGTCCATGTCTAATAGTGTTATACCTCTAGTTCTGGTCCATGTCTAATAGTGTTATACCTCTAGTTCTGGTCCATGTCTAATAGTGTTATACCTCTAGTTCTGGTCCATGTCTAATAGTGTTATACCTCTAGTTCTGGTCCATGTCTAATAGTGTTATACCTCTAGTTCTGGTCCATGTCTAATAGTGTTATACCTCTAGTTCTGGTCCATGTCTAATAGTGTTATACCTCTAGTTCTGGTCCATGTCTAATAGTGTTATACCTCTAGTTCTGGTCCATGTCTAATAGTGTTATACCTCTAGTTCTGGTCCATGTCTAATAGTGTTATACCTCTAGTTCTGGTCCATGTCTAATAGTGTTATACCTCTAGTTCTGGTCCATGTCTAATAGTGTTATACCTCTAGTTCTGGTCCATGTCTAATAGTGTTATACCTCTAGTTCTGGTCCATGTCTAATAGTGTTATACCTCTAGTTCTGGTCCATGTCTAATTCTGGTCCAGTGTTATACCTCTAGTTCTGGTCCATGTCTAATAGTGTTATACCTCTAGTTCTGGTCCATGTCTAATAGTGTTATACCTCTAGTTCTGGTCCATGTCTAATACCTCTAGTTCTGGTCCATGTCTAATAGTGTTATACCTCTAGTTCTGGTCCATGTCTAATAGTGTTATACCTCTAGTTCTGGTCCATGTCTAATAGTGTTATACCTCTAGTTCTGGTCCATGTCTAATAGTGTTATACCTCTAGTTCTGGTCCATGTCTAATAGTGTTATACCTCTAGTTCTGGTCCATGTCTAATAGTGTTATACCTCTAGTTCTGGTCCATGTCTAATAGTGTTATACCTCTAGTTCTGGTCCATGTCTAATAGTGTTATACCTCTAGTTCTGGTCCATGTCTAATAGTGTTATACCTCTAGTTCTGGTCCATGTCTAATAGTGTTATACCTCTAGTTCTGGTCCATGTCTAATAGTGTTATACCTCTAGTTCTGGTCCATGTCTAATAGTGTTATACCTCTAGTTCTGGTCCATGTCTAATAGTGTTATACCTCTAGTTCTGGTCCATGTCTAATAGTGTTATACCTCTAGTTCTGGTCCATGTCTAATAGTGTTATACCTCTAGTTCTGGTCCATGTCTAATAGTGTTATACCTCTAGTTCTGGTCCATGTCTAATAGTGTTATACCTCTAGTTCTGGTCCATGTCTAATAGTGTTATACCTCTAGTTCTGGTCCATGTCTAATAGTGTTATACCTCTAGTTCTGGTCCATGTCTAATAGTGTTATACCTCTAGTTCTGGTCCATGTCTAATAGTGTTATACCTCTAGTTCTGGTCCATGTCTAATAGTGTTATACTGGTCCATCTAGTTCTGGTCCATGTCTAATAGTGTTATACCTCTAGTTCTGGTCCATGTCTAATAGTGTTATACCTCTAGTTCTGGTCCATGTCTAATAGTGTTATACCTCTAGTTCTGGTCCATGTCTAATAGTGTTATACCTCTAGTTCTGGTCCATGTCTAATAGTGTTATACCTCTAGTTCTGGTCCATGTCTAATAGTGTTATACCTCTAGTTCTGGTCCATGTCTAATAGTGTTATACCTCTAGTTCTGGTCCATGTCTAATAGTGTTATACCTCTAGTTCTGGTCCATGTCTAATAGTGTTATACCTCTAGTTCTGGTCCATGTCTAATAGTGTTATACCTCTAGTTCTGGTCCATGTCTAATAGTGTTATACCTCTAGTTCTGGTCCATGTCTAATAGTGTTATACCTCTAGTTCTGGTCCATGTCTAATAGTGTTATACCTCTAGTTCTGGTCCATGTCTAATAGTGTTATACCTCTAGTTCTGGTCCATGTCTAATAGTGTTATACCTCTAGTTCTGGTCCATGTCTAATAGTGTTATACCTCTAGTTCTGGTCCATGTCTAATACCTCTAGTTCTGGTCCATGTCTAATAGTGTTATACCTCTAGTTCTGGTCCATGTCTAATAGTGTTATACCTCTAGTTCTGGTCCATGTCTAATAGTGTTATACCTCTAGTTCTGGTCCATGTCTAATAGTGTTATACCTCTAGTTCTGGTCCATGTCTAATAGTGTTATACCTCTAGTTCTGGTCCATGTCTAATACCTCTAGTTCTGGTCCATGTCTAATAGTGTTATACCTCTAGTTCTGGTCCATGTCTAATAGTGTTATACCTCTAGTTCTGGTCCATGTCTAATAGTGTTATACCTCTAGTTCTGGTCCATGTCTAATAGTGTTATACCTCTAGTTCTGGTCCATGTCTAATAGTGTTATACCTCTAGTTCTGGTCCATGTCTAATACCTCTAGTTCTGGTCCATGTCTAATAGTGTTATACCTCTAGTTCTGGTCCATGTCTAATAGTGTTATACCTCTAGTTCTGGTCCATGTCTAATAGTGTTATACCTCTAGTTCTGGTCCATGTCTAATACCTCTAGTTCTGGTCCATGTCTAATAGTGTTATACCTCTAGTTCTGGTCCATGTCTCTAAGTGAGTGTAGTTCTGACACTGCTCTGCTAGGATGAAGAACTCTTTAAAAAGATCCCCATGCTTCCACTAGATGTTGGTCCCCCCTGCAACAACAGCCTCCAGTCTTCTGGGAAGTGCTTCCACTAGATGTTGGTCCCCCCTGCAACAACAGCCTCCAGTCTTCTGGGAAGTGCTTCCACTAGATGTTGGTCCCCCCTGCAACAACAGCCTCCAGTCTTCTGGGAAGTGTTTCCACTAGATGTTGGTCCCCCCTGCAACAACAGCCTCCAGTCTTCTGGGAAGTGTTTCCACTAGATGTTGGTCCCCCCTGCAACAACAGCCTCCAGTCTTCTGGGAAGTGCTTCCACTAGATGTTGGTCCCCCCTGCAACAACAGCCTCCAGTCTTCTGGGAAGTGTTTCCACTAGATGTTGGTCCCCCCTGCAACAACAGCCTCCAGTCTTCTGGGAAGTGTTTCCACTAGATGTTGGTCCCCCCTGCAACAACAGCCTCCAGTCTTCTGGGAAGTGTTTCCACTAGATGTTGGTCCCCCCTGCAACAACAGCCTCCAGTCTTCTGGGAAGTGTTTCCACTAGATGTTGGTCCCCCCTGCAACAACAGCCTCCAGTCTTCTGGGAAGTGTTTCCACTAGATGTTGGTCCCCCCTGCAACAACAGCCTCCAGTCTTCTGGGAAGTGTTTCCACTAGATGTTGGTCCCCCCTGCAACAACAGCCTCCAGTCTTCTGGGAAGTGTTTCCACTAGATGTTGGTCCCCCCTGCAACAACAGCCTCCAGTCTTCTGGGAAGTGTTTCCACTAGATGTTGGTCCCCCCTGCAACAACAGCCTCCAGTCTTCTGGGAAGTGTTTCCACTAGATGTTGGAACATTGCAGCTATAACAGCCTCCACTCTTCTGGGAAGGCTTTCCACTAGATGTTGGAACATTGCTGCTATAACAGCCTCCACTCTTCTGGGAAGGCTTTCCACTAGATGTTGGAACATTGCTGCTATAAAAGCCTCCACTCTTCTGGGAAGGCTTTCCACTAGATGTTGGAACATTGCTGCTATAACAGCCTCCACTCTTCTGGGAAGGCTTTCCACTAGATGTTGGAACATTGCTGCTATAACAGCCTCCACTCTTCTGGGAATGCTTTCCACTAGATGTTGGAACATTGCTGCAGGGGCTTGTTTCCATTCAGCCAAAAGAGCATTAGTGAGGTCGGGCACTGATGCTGGGTGATTTGGCCTGTCTCGCAGTCGGCCAGTTCTCCTGGTATCTATCAAACCCAGATGTTTCCGTGAGAATAGCAGATGGTGAAGCGTGACTCCAGAGAACCCGTGTCCACAGCCTTTACACCACTCCAGTCGACGCTTGGCATTGCGCATGGTGATCTTAGGCTTGTGTGCGGCTGCTCGGCCACGGAAACCCATTTCATGAAGCTCCGCGACGAACAGTTCTTGTGGTGATGTTGCTTCCAGAGCCAGTGTGAAACTCTGTAGTGAGTGAGTGCAACCGTGGACAGATGATTTTTACGACCTACACGCTTCAGCACTCAGTGGTCCCATTCTATGATCTTGTGTGGCCTACCACGTCGCGGCTGAGCTATTGTTGCTCCTATCGGTTTCCACTTCACAATAACAGCACTTATAGTTGACCGGGGCAGCTCTAGCAGGGCAGAAATTTGACCAACTGACTTGTTGTCAAGGTGGCATCGTATGACGGTGCCACGTTGAAAGTCACTGAGCTCTTCAGTACTGGCCATTCTACTGCCAATGTTAGCCTATGGAGATTGCATGGCTGTGTGCCTGATTTTATACACCTGGGAATTGGGTGCCATTTGAGGTTCCTGGACTAAAGAAGTGCACTACATAGGGAATAGGGTGCCATTGGGTCCTGGTCTAAGTTGAGGTTCCTGGACAGCTGTATTAGAGGTTTGGGGAAATGTTGAAACAGCAACCATTTATGAGTCCTAGTAAAACCAATTAGTGGTATCTGTCAGAGTTCCTCCTGTCTGCCACCAGCAGGCTGTCAGAGAGACGTGGAGGGATGAGGAGCTGGGCTTGTAAATCATATGGAGACATTCCACCCTAGTCAATAAATCATCAACCACCATACATGTGGAGCCACACACACACGCACACACACACACACACACACACACACACACACACACACACACACACACACACACACACACACACACACACACACACACACACACACACACACACACACACACACACACACACACACACACACACACACACACACACACACACACACACACACACACACATTACGTGCACTCTGCCTGTGACAGGACATACTTTTAAAGCAGGAATGTAATTAATCCCATTAAATCAATCCGTTTATATACCTCTCTCTCTCTCTCTCTCTCTCTCTCTACAGTTCAATCATGTGGAATAAAGTTTAGGGTATGAGAGCACACACACGTTATGTAATAACCTGTGGCCCAGCGTACTTGTACGGCTGGTGTGAATGTTGTTTCCTCTGGGGGTTATGTTGTCCAATCAGAGCAGAGTCAGGGAGCTCTACATCCAGATCTAATGTAACTGGCCAAACCCTCCCGTAACCTGGACGACGCTGGTGTGAATGTTGTTTCCACTGGGGGTTATGTTGTCCAATCAGATCAGAGTCAGGGAGCTCTACATCCAGATCTAATGTAACTGGCCAAACCCTCCCGTAACCTGGTCGACATGGTGTGAATGTTGTTTCCACTGGGGGTTATGTTGTCCAATCAGATCAGAGTCAGGGAGCTCTACATCCAGATCTAATGTAACTGGCCAAACCCTCCCGTAACCTGGACGACGCTGGTGTGAATGTTGTTTCCACTGGGGGTTATGTTGTCCAATCAGAGCAGAGTCAGGGAGCTCTACATCCAGATCTAATGTAACTGGCCAAACCCTCCCGTAACCTGGACGACGCTGGTGTGAATGTTGTTTCCACTGGGGGTTATGTTGTCCAATCAGAGCAGAGTCAGGGAGCTCTACATCCAGATCTAATGTAACTGGCCAAACCCTCCCGTAACCTGGACGACGCTGGTGTGAATGTTGTTTCCACTGGGGTTATGTTGTCCAATCAGATCAGAGTCAGGAGCTCTACATCCAGATCTAATGTAACTGGCCAAACCCTCCCGTAACCTGGACGACGCTGGTGTGAATGTTGTTTCCACTGGGGGTTATGTTGTCCAATCAGAGCAGAGTCAGGGAGCTCTACATCCAGATCTAATGTAACTGGCCAAACCCTCCCGTAACCTGGACGACGCTGGTGTGAATGTTGTTTCCACTGGGGGTTATGTTGTCCAATCAGAGCAGAGTCAGGGAGCTCTACATCCAGATCTAATGTAACTGGCCAAACCCTCCCGTAACCTGGACGACGCTGGTGTGAATGTTGTTTCCACTGGGGGTTATGTTGTCCAATCAGAGCAGAGTCAGGGAGCTCTACATCCAGATCTAATGTAACTGGCCAAACCCTCCCGTAATCTGGACGACGCTGGGCCCATTGTGCACCGCCATATGGGACTCCCGATCACGGCCGGTTGTCACTCAGCCTGGAATCGAACCAGGGCCTGTAGTGATGCCTCTAGCACTGAGATGCAGTTCCTTAGATCGCTGCACCACTCGGGAGCCCCACTATACCTGCTGGATAGCCTTTCCACTAACACACACACTACGCACACACGCCACACACACGCACGCACGCACGCACGATGCACGGAACATTGCACACACGCACACATTTACATTTAAGCACTAAGACGCACGCACGCGCGCACGCACTTACGCTTTCCCCACGCCGGGCACGCACGCACGCACGCACGCATGCACACACACACACACACACACACACACACACACACACGTGAGAATACACACACACACACACACACACACACACACACACACACACACACACACACACACACACACACACACACACACACACACACACACACACACACACACACACACACATATTTACTTTTCACATCCAATAAACACATCACACACAGTGGTTCTTTTATGTCTGCGTGGCTGAGTGTTTGTCATCCTGTGTGGCTGACATGCTGTGTGGCTGAGTGTTTTTCATCCTGTGTGGCTGACACGCTGTGTGGCTGGTACGCTGTGTGGCTGACACGCTGTGTGGCTGACACGCTGTGTGGCTGACACGCTGTGTGGCTGAGTGTTTGTCATCCTGTGTGGCTGAAAAGGAGAGGAGTAAGAGAGACATTACAACAGACTGATAGAGAGAGACATTACAACAGACTGATAGAGAGAGAGACATTACAACAGACTGATAGAGAGACATTACAACAGACTGATAGAGAGAGACATTACAACAGACTGATAGAGAGACATTACAACAGACTGATAGAGAGACATTACAACAGACTGATAGAGAGACATTACAACAGACTGATAGAGAGACATTACAACAGACTGATAGAGAGACATTACAACAGACTGAGAGAGAGACATTACAACAGACTGATAGAGAGAGACATTACAACAGACTGATAGAGAGACATTACAACAGACTGATAGAGAGAGACATTACAACAGACTGATAGAGAGAGAGACATTACAACAGACTGATAGAGAGACATTACAACAGACTGATAGAGAGAGACATTACAACAGACTGATAGAGAGACATTACAACAGACTGATAGAGAGACATTACAACAGACTGATAGAGAGAGACATTACAACAGACTGATAGAGAGAGACATTACAACAGACTGATAGAGAGAGACATTACAACAGACTGATAGAGAGAGAGACATTACAACAGACTGATAGAGAGAGAGACATTACAACAGACTGATAGAGAGAGACATTACAACAGACTGATAGAGAGAGACATTACAACAGACTGATAGAGAGACATTACAACAGACTGATAGAGAGAGACATTACAACAGACTGATAGAGAGAGACATTACAACAGACTGATAGAGAGACATTACAACAGACTGATAGAGAGAGACATTACAACAGACTGATAGAGAGACATTACAACAGACTGATAGAGACATTACAACAGACTGATAGAGACATTACAACAGACTGATAGAGAGACATTACAACAGACTGATAGAGAGAGACATTACAACAGACTGATAGAGAGAGACATTACAACAGACTGATAGAGAGAGACATTACAACAGACTGATAGAGAGACATTACAACAGACTGATAGAGAGACATTACAACAGACTGATAGAGAGACATTACAACAGACTGATAGAGAGAGACATTACAACAGACTGATAGAGAGACATTACAACAGACTGATAGAGAGAGACATTACAACAGACTGATAGAGAGAGACATTACAACAGACTGATAGATAGAGAGACATTACAACAGACTGATAGAGAGAGACATTACAACAGACTGATAGAGAGACATTACAACAGACTGATAGAGAGACATTACAACAGACTGATAGAGAGACATTACAACAGACTGATAGAGACATTACAACAGACTGATAGAGAGACATTACAACAGACTGATAGAGAGAGACATTACAACAGACTGATAGAGAGAGAGACATTACAACAGACTGATAGATAGAGAGACATTACAACAGACTGATAGAGAGACATTACAACAGACTGATAGAGAGACATTACAACAGACTGATAGAGAGACATTACAACAGACTGATAGAGAGAGACATTACAACAGACTGATAGAGAGACATTACAACAGACTGATAGAGAGACATTACAACAGACTGATAGAGAGACATTACAACAGACTGATAGAGAGAGACATTACAACAGACTGATAGAGAGAGAGACATTACAACAGACTGATAGAGAGAGACATTACAACAGACTGATAGAGAGAGACATTACAACAGACTGATAGATAGAGAGACATTACAACAGACTGATAGATAGAGAGACATTACAACAGACTGATAGAGAGAGAGACATTACAACAGACTGATAGATAGAGAGACATTACAACAGACTGATAGAGAGAGAGACATTACAACAGACTGATAGAGAGAGACATTACAACAGACTGATAGAGAGACATTACAACAGACTGATAGAGAGACATTACAACAGACTGATAGAGAGACATTACAACAGACTGATAGAGAGACATTACAACAGACTGATAGAGACATTACAACAGACTGATAGAGAGACATTACAACAGACTGATAGAGAGACATTACAACAGACTGATAGAGAGACATTACAACAGACTGATAGAGAGAGACATTACAACAGACTGATAGATTTAGAGACATTACAACAGACTGATAGATAGAGAGACATTACAACAGACTGATAGATAGAGACATTACAACAGACTGATAGAGAGAGACATTACAACAGACTGATAGAGACAGACATTACAACAGACTGATAGAGAGACATTACAACAGACTGATAGAGAGACATTACAACAGACTGATAGAAAGACATTACAACAGACTGATAGAGAGAGGCATTACAACAGACTGATAGAGGCTGACATTACAACAGACTGATAGAGAGACATTACAACAGACTGATAGAGAGACATTACAACAGACTGATAGAGGCAACAGACTGATAGACATTACAACAGACTGATAGAGAGAGAGACATTACAACAGACTGATAGAGAGACATTACAACAGACTGATAGAGAGAGACATTACAACAGACTGATAGAGAGAGAGACATTACAACAGACTGATAGAGAGAGACATTACAACAGACTGATAGAGAGAGACATTACAACAGACTGATAGAGAGAGACATTACAACAGACTGATAGAGAGACATTACAACAGACTGATAGAGAGAGACATTACAACAGACTGATAGAGACATTACAACAGACTGATAGAGAGACATTACAACAGACTGATAGAGAGACATTACAACAGACTGATAGAGAGACATTACAACAGACTGATAGAGAGAGACATTACAACAGACTGATAGAGAGAGACATTACAACAGACTGATAGAGAGACATTACAACAGACTGATAGAGAGAGACATTACAACAGACTGATAGAGAGACATTACAACAGACTGATAGAGAGAGACATTACAACAGACTGATAGAGAGAGACATTACAACAGACTGATAGAGAGACATTACAACAGACTGATAGAGAGACATTACAACAGACTGATAGAGAGAGACATTACAACAGACTGATAGAGAGACATTACAACAGACTGATAGAGAGACATTACAACAGACTGATAGAGAGACATTACAACAGACTGATAGAGAGACATTACAACAGACTGATAGAGAGAGACATTACAACAGACTGATAGATAGACAACAGACATTACAACAGACTGATAGAGAGACATTACAACAGACTGATAGAGAGAGACATTACAACAGACTGATAGAGAGACATTACAACAGACTGATAGAGAGAGACATTACAACAGACTGATAGAGAGACATTACAACAGACTGATAGAGAGAGACATTACAACAGACTGATAGAGAGAGACATTACAACAGACTGATAGAGAGACATTACAACAGACTGATAGAGAGACATTACAACAGACTGATAGAGAGAGACATTACAACAGACTGATAGAGAGAGACATTACAACAGACTGAGAGAGAGAGACATTACAACAGACTGATAGAGAGAGACATTACAACAGACTGATAGAGAGAGACATTACAACAGACTGATAGAGAGAGACATTACAACAGACTGATAGAGAGAGAGACATTACAACAGACTGATAGAGAGAGACATTACAACAGACTGATAGAGAGAGACATTACAACAGACTGATAGAGAGACATTACAACAGACTGATAGAGAGAGACATTACAACAGACTGATAG
>NW_025745733.1:110000-115000 GCF_021184085.1 Oncorhynchus gorbuscha | reverse complement strand
TAATCTCCGAGGAAGATCACCACCTCCAATCACATCTGTCCTTCAGCACAGCCATCCACCAATCACCACCTCCAATCACATCTATCCTTCAGTACAGCCATCCGTATGGGTGGTCCTTCTGTAGCTCAGTTGGTAGAGCATGGCGCTTGTAACGCCAGGGTAGTAGTGGGTTCGATCCCCGGGACCACCCATACGTAGAATGTATGCACACATGACTGTAAGTTGCTTTGGATAAAAGCGTCTGCTAAATGGCATATATTATTATTATTATTATCCACCAATCACCACCTCCAATCAATCACATCTATCCTTCAGTACAGCCATCCACCAATCACCACCTCCAATCACATCTATCCTTCAGTACAGCCATCCACCAATCACCACCTCCAATCACATCTATCCTTCAGCACAGCCATCCACAAATCACCACATCCAATCACATCTATCCTTCAGTACAGCCATCCACCAATCACCACCTCCAATCAATCACATCTATCCTTCAGTACAGCCATCCACAAATCACCACATCCAATCACATCTATCCTTCAGTACAGCCATCCACCAATCACCACCTCCAATCAATCACATCTATCCTTCAGCACAGCCATCCACAAATCACCACATCCAATCACATCTATCCTTCAGCACAGCCATCCACCAATCACCACCTCCAATCAATCACATCTATCCTTCAGTACAGTCATCCACCAATCACCACCTCCAATCAATCACATCTATCCTTCAGCACAGCCATCCACAAATCACCACATCCAATCACATCTATCCTTCAGCACAGCCATCCACCAATCACCACCTCCAATCACATCTGTCCTTCAGCACAGCCATCCACCGTAGATGATACAGTACAGAGACAGGACCACTAGGGGTAGAACATGGTGATGATACAGTACAGAGACAGGACCACTAGGGGTAGAACATGGTGATGATACAGTACAGAGACAGGACCACTAGGGGTAGATGATACAGTACAGAGACAGGACCACTCTGGGACAACAACAGATACTAGTGATGGAGACGGACCAGCTGTGTTCTGTGTCCTCTGGGACAACAACAGATACTAGTGATGGAGACGGACCAGCTGTGTTCTGTGTCCTCTGGGACAACAACAGATACTAGTGATGGAGACGGACCAGCTGTGTTCTGTGTCCTCTGGGACAACAACAGATACTAGTGATGGAGACGGACCAGCTGTGTTCTGTGTCCTCTGGGACAACAACAGATACTAGTGATGGAGACGGACCAGCTGTGTTCTGTGTCCTCTGGGACAACAACAGATACTAGTGATGGAGACGGACCAGCTGTGTTCTGTGTCCTCTGGGACAACAACAGATACTAGTGATGGAGACGGACCAGCTGTGTTCTGTGTCCTCTGGGACAACAACAGATACTAGTGATGGAGACGGACCAGCTGTGTTCTGTGTCCTCTGGGACAACAACAGATACTAGTGATGGAGACGGACCAGCTGTGTTCTGTGTCCTCTGGGACAACAACAGATACTAGTGATGGAGACGGACCAGATGTGTTCTGTGTCCTCTGGGACAACAACAGATACTAGTGATGGAGACGGACCAGCTGTGTTCTGTGTCCTCTGGGACAACAACAGATACTAGTGATGGAGACGGACCAGCTGTGTTCTGTGTCCTCTGGGACAACAACAGATACTAGTGATGGAGACGGACCAGCTGTGTTCTGTGTCCTCTGGGACAACAACAGATACTAGTGATGGAGACGGACCAGCTGTGTTCTGTGTCCTCTGGGACAACAACAGATACTAGTGATGGAGACGGACCAGCTGTGTTCTGTATCCTCTGGGACAACAACAGATACTAGTGATGGAGACGGACCAGCTGTGTTCTGTGTCCTCTGGGACAACAACAGATACTAGTGATGGAGACGGACCAGATGTGTTCTGTGTCCTCTGGGACAACAACAGATACTAGTGATGGAGACGGACCAGATGTGTTCTGTGTCCTCTGGGACAACAACAGATACTAGTGATGGAGATGGACCAGATGTGTTCTGTGTCCTCTGGGACAACAACAGATACTAGTGATGGAGACGGACCAGCTGTGTTCTGTGTCCTCTGGGACAACAACAGATACTAGTGATGGAGACGGACCAGATGTGTTCTGTGTCCTCTGGGACAACAACAGATACTAGTGATGGAGACGGACCAGCTGTGTTCTGTGTCCTCTGGGACAACAACAGATACTAGTGATGGAGACGGACCAGATGTGTTCTGTGTCCTCTGGGACAACAACAGATACTGGTGATGGAGACGGACCAGCTGAGAGGGACATGAACCAGTAACTCTAAACATACAGGACACAGCACTACCTCCTGTGCCATTAAGACCTGGACCTTATAGTATGACACAACAAGATCTGGTCCTTGTAGTACAACACAACAAGACCTGGTCCTTGTAGTACAACACAACAAGACCTGGTCCTTGTAGTACAACACAACAAGACCTGGTCCTTGTAGTACAACACAACAAGACCTGGTCCTTATAGTACAACACAACAAGACCTGGTCCTTGTAGTACAACACAACAAGACCCGGTCCTTATAGTACAACACAACAAGACCTGGTCCTTGTAGTACAACACAACAAGACCTGGTCCTTATAGTACAACACAACAAGACCTGGTCCTTATAGTACAACACAACAAGACCTGGACCTTGTAGTACAACACAACAAGACCTGGTCCTTATAGTACAACACAACAAGACCTGGTCCTTATAGTATGACACAACAAGACCTGGTCCTTGTAGTACAACACAACAAGACCTGGTCCTTATAGTATGACACAACAAGACCTAGTCCTTATAGTATGACACAACAAGACCTGGTCCTTATAGTATGACACAACAAGACCTGGTCCTTGTAGTACAACACAACAAGACCTGGTCCTTATAGTATGACACAACAAGACCTAGTCCTTATAGTATGACACAACAAGACCTGGTCCTTGTAGTACAACACAACAAGACCTGGTCCTTGTAGTACAACACAACAAGACCTGGTCCTTGTAGTACAACACAACAAGACCTGGTCCTTATAGTACAACACAACAAGACCTGGTCCTTATAGTATAACACAACAAGACCTGGTCCTTGTAGTACAACACAACAAGACCTGGTCCTCTTGGGAACATTCCTATGAAATCGTTAGTTAATGACCTACGTGGTCGGCAGGTGACCTGGCGGTTAAGAGCGTTGGGTCAGTAACCATGTAAATTTAAAATGCTTACCTTGCACTCTCTTTAGCCCCTGTCTCTGGACCGCCACAGGTAGAGGTGATGAAACACGCTCCTGATGCATCATCATCATCGATGGTGGGCTCTCCTTCTTCACCCCGTTGCTAAGGCCAACCCCGCTCAGAACACTGGCGGCGCTTGGAACCCTGGTGGTCGTCATGGCGTCGGGACGGGAGAAGGAAGCGATCCTCTGCAGGATGGAACCCACGCTTTCTCTCTCTGACATCATTTCCTGTGGCTGGGTGTGCTCCGGTGGCAGGGGGGTGGAGGGGGCCAGGTGTCCTACCTGAGGTCTGGGGGAGAGCAGGTTGAGCTGGGGGTCTGGGCGGGGGACAGGGGGACAGGGGACTGGCTCACCTTCGGGACCGGCTTGGCCCCCGGGGGAGGTAGGTGGGGGAGAGCGGGGGAGGGAAGGGTTGATGTTGTTGTAGGAGACGTGGTGTTTGGCGGCGGGAAGAGGAGTGAGGTCACCACCGGAGCTGTCCAGACTGCTGAGGGATGGGCTAGCTGAGACAGAGAGGCTGCTGGGATAGTGTGCTCTGGGTGGAGGTTTAGGGGGTCAGACGAGGTGGGAGGATGGGGGCTGGGCTGGGGCGTCTTCACCCCCACCAGACTGTCCAGATCCAGGGGAACTTGTTGAGACGCTGCGTCTCTTTGGGTTTGGGCTGGGCCTGGTAGCTGTTGTGGTTCTGATTGGGAGAGTAGCATCCTTCCTTCCCAAAGGGACTGGTGTTATAATGCCGCTGGGATCCGCCATTCAAACCCACATTGGCGTTGCCATACCTCACCCCTCCACCTCCAGCCCCCCGCAGCCCCATCACCCCGCCTCCTCCTTCCCCCATCTGGAGGTCCAGACTGGGCATGGATCCGTGGCTGACCCCCCTGGGCTCTGGAGCTCCCAGCCCCATAGGCCCCTCTAGCTCAGAGTGAAACACACTCCCATGGGAAGAGAACTTCTTCCCCATCCCCAGGCCCACGCCACGCTGCTGCCCAGGACGCTGCTCCATCTGTGGGCTAGTGGAGTAGGACAGAGACCCTGGCTTGCCTGGATGTACCCCTCCTCCTCCTCCTTCTCCTCCGCCTCCCTGGATGGAATACTCCAGACTAGAAGAGGAGCTATGGAGACTATCATTATCACTGCCTGGGCCAGAGAGAGAGGAGGAGAAACCCTTAGGGTTGAACTTGTTCTGGAACGAAGAGGCCCTGGTGATGCCTCCGGAGCTCCCTCCATTGTTGTTGATGGCGGGTCTGTTCATGGCTCTGTTGAAGGAGATACTGGAGACCATGCGGGACTTGAACACAGGGCTCTGGGCAGGGCTGGGGTTGGTACCAAGGCTGATCCGGGAACGGAAGGCAGGGGAGCCGTGGTTGGAGGTGGGGAACCCTCGACCCTCGTTGGTCTTGTTGAGGAGGGAGGTGGAGGAGAGGGGGGAGGGAACGGGGGAGGAGGGGGAGAAGGGAGGAAGTTCATCCACATCGTCAACGTCAAAGGATCTTTTTAAAGCTGTAGAGGATAGAGAAGGAGATATGGGCAGAGGTAGGGGGGTGGGGGGTGGAGAAAGGGAGGGGGAGAGGAGGAAGAGGAAGGAGGTGAGGGGGAAAGAGGGAGGGGGAGGGAGGGTTAATAAGTGAGTGAGTTCATAACAGTTGAGTTGAATAGTTGAGCTTTAACAAGATGAATACACTTACTAACTGTTCTTATTTAAGTTACTTTACTTT